>NC_043707.1:70594437-70609437 GCF_006229205.1 Suricata suricatta
TTCTCCAAGTCCCTCCTCCCACAACTGCAAATGTATGAGTAGTAACAGCTTCCTCGAGCTATGTGCTGAGGATGACTTACAAAAGGAACTCATGGCCCGTACAGAATTGTTTAATAAGTGTTCGTTTCTTTCCTGAGCTACCTTCCACCACCATTTGGTCTAAGTTTATGGAATTCCAAATGTTGTGTAACATTTGCCTAACAAAAGCATTATTACCTTGCTTCCAAAAATTACATAACTGAAAACTTATAACCACACAAAAATCCGCACACAGATAATTATAGAGGCTTTATTCATCATTGCTGAAGCTTGGAAGCAACCAAGATGTCCTTCAGTAGGGGAATGGATAAATAAACCATGGTCCGTCCAGACAATGGAATATTATTCACTGCTAAAAGGGAAAGAGCTATCAAGCCTTAAAAACACAGAGAGGAACTTGAAATGTGTGTTACTAAGAAAAGAACCAATCTGAAAAGGCTACCGACTATATGATTCCAACTACTTGATGTTCTGGAAAAGGTAACACTGTGGAGACAATGAAAGATCAGTGATTGCTGGGGTTTGTGGGGGAAGGGAGGGATGAACAGACAGAGCACAGAGGATTTTCAGGGTGGTAAAAATACTCTGTATGATACCATAATGGTGAATGCGTGTCATTATACATTTGTCCAAACTCATAGACGGTACACCAAGAGTGAACCATAATGTAAGCTATGGACTGTGGGTGATTATGATGTGTCACTGGAGGCTCATCAGTTGTAACAAATGTACCACTTTGGTGGGGGATGTGAGTAAAGGAAGAGGCTGTGCACGTGTGAGGACATGGAGGAATCTCTGAACCTTCCTCTCAACTTTCCTGTGAACCTAAAACTGCTCAAAAAATATTTTTTAAAGAAATAAAAGAATTACATATTATATTCTAAACCAAAAATAAATGATTCGTGTGATGCATTGTTTTGAATTCATCTACATTATTTATTATTCCCCCTCATTTGAGAAGACAGGCAAGAGTTAGCTATAATACTTTTCAAAGGAAATTGAAGACCGTATAATTAACCCTTAAATGGGAGAGGTGACTACATTTTCCATTGTTTCAGTGCTTACAAGCCAAAAGAGTACTCCATCCTCAGAACATGAAGCCCTTTTACCTTCAAATAACTCATCTAATGTGCCAGCAAATATAGCTGTTATTAATAACTTCCTATTTAACAGATAGGCAAGACGAGGTAGCAAGATTAATGATTGGCCCATGGCTAATATTCGATTGGAAAGACAAAAATAATCATAGGTTCCCTCTGACTTCCCTTCAGGACTAGAATTAAATTCCAAGTGTTTCCTGATTCCCAGTTTGGTGCTGACTTCACAATACAGGGCAATATGTTCTCTATTACATGCTTTAAGATAAAAGGCATGAGTGCCTTCGTCCTAAAAAGCACAAAGCACAAATATCCCGTCATTAATTTTCATAGCATTCCTCTTGAGACAACAGTGAGTATCGCCTCCCCTTGGCTGATGCAGGAACCAAAGCTAAAGGAGATAACACAAGATGCCCACAGATACCCAAGGAATTAAACAAAAAAGCCCAGAATTACCTAGTTTTAGAATGAAATTGGACCACACACCTTTTGGAAGGCACACAGTTCTAAATAAGTCTCTAGGAATGTGGAAAAATCAAAGAACCCATTTTGGGGGGGAGTTGAAGGGATGGGGGTAGTTTCATAGAATGTTTAGTAGCAACCCTGGGCAGGTTGGTAGTGTTTGGGGAAATATTTTTTTAACTTAGTCACCCAATTCTCATCAAACCCAACCAACCAACTGCCTAACCCCATTTTGTTTTGAAAAATAATGTCACAAATCTGTCCAGAGCTGGATAAAATGTACAGTAATGAGTTCATTAACATGCCATCTGCATGCAAAATAAGGGATTCCAGAGGCAGAGTCCTTTGGTGGGCCTGTTGGAAATCAAAATCTGGACTAAAAAGAATATAAAGTACAACTTAGGGAGAAAAATATTACAGTTACACCTTTGCTTGGCTTATAGCAAAGACTCTGGCTTTCAAGAGTAACAAAGCCAGCCAAAATCTTTTCCCCACTCTAAAAAAAATTTTTTTTTCTAAAACACATTTTACTACTTAAAGAGGGTTTAAAAAAAAATTGCTTACAGCATGAGGTAACTGATGGAGTTGGTGAATTACACCCATCCCGGGAAGAAAGACCTAGCTCAAAGCCTCAGTGTCAGAAATCCATTTAGGATCCCCTGTCCTTTGAAAATCAAGCCTGTTTATCTGCCTGATTCACTCAGTAACAAATCAAAAAACTCAAACCTGCCCCTCCATCTCTTCCAGGCCCCACTGCTCCACTTCACTCAGAGAAGGGAAGGATTAGGTTTCCAGGGGCTGTCGCTTTAACAAACCAGAGGCAGTGTTTCTTGCCACAGTGGTACCCCAAACTTCATCAAGAACATTGGAGTCTGCTTTTATTCTGTTTCCATTTTCATTTCACCTCAGCGCTCCCTGACACACCTGTGAAGTGTCACCAAATGCTCTATCACATCAACTCAAAAACTGCCAACGCTGCTAATGTCTGAAACCTCCCGATGTCACAGCCTCACACAGGCCTGCAGTACACAGGCACACAGCCCGAGTTTCACCACGCACAGTAACAGCACCCGGTATGGGCAGGGCAGAAGTTCCCGTTGGCAGTGGTGAAATAAACAAAACCACATACAAGGGATGGGCGTGGGGCGGCTGTTTGGGGAGCCCGTTCTTCCCCATCTGCAGCGAGAGGCTCCAGCCCCTCCGTCTTCCCATGAAGCACGATTTGTGTAAGCAAGTATTCCTTCCATTCTCCCTACTCCCTTTTCCTCATGATAGAAATTTGCCCATAGCCTAGAATTTAAAGGGAAATACTTAATCTACTACAAATTCTGTAAACATCGATGCCCACTTCCTGCCAACAACAAAACACCAACAAAAAAACTATCTGATAAACACTGTGCCGGCTACTGCTTGCACTGGTTATGAATCTTTGGGTTTGGATGGCGCCTGCTGAAAACCTGGAGTGTATGCTGGTTTTCAGTCTCCCTATAGACAGTAGCGGACCTACGCGGTTGAGTGCATGGGTCTTGCAGCCTCGCTACCTGGTGCAAATCCTGCCTACGCCTCTGTGACGTTACCAGACTAAACTTACTGATTTTATGGGCCTGGGTCATAACGTGGTGTGGGTCATAACGTACACATAACAAATAGTATCTTGTTCTTTACAATCGATATTCTGTAGTTTTTAATCGATTGTTCCCTGGTCTATGTATATTTCTCAGGTCCTTACGCCTAATGAGGATGTATGTATATCCATCCGTGTCCAGTGAGAATGGTAATTTAGTCTTCTGACTGGAAAAAACACATATTGGCTAACTTAAGTCTCATTTTGCACACAGCAAAATAAAAGATTAAAAGAAAACCTGCAGAGTCCCTGGGCTGAGATACTCCATGAAATAACATAGACACTATGGGCTTTGAGCGCCGGTACTGTGGCACCAAAATGCACTAGTCGGGAACCCAAGCCAAAAAAAAAAGGTATTTTTTTGCTTAGCCGTTAGATCAACATCAAAATAACTTTATTATCTTGAGTAGAAATTTTTATTTTATTAAGTTGAGTATAAGCTTTTTCCCTTAGCTATGTTTTCTCTTTGTAATGAAGGCAGCTTGGATTTAATGGTGTGTGATAGCAATTTATTTACAAATTTTGATATCTTTCTGGATTCTAGCAATTAATGGGAAAATAGTACAGCCAACAACATCTTAAAACTCAGCTCAGAATCCTATTTGAATGTAATTAAAGGTATAATCTGTTCCATCTAAATACTTCAGTGGTCTCCAAACTTAAAACATCACATATGAATATTAGTTCTTTCACGATAGATCTATCAGCTTTGCACACCATGCTAGAACGTGTAAAAATCTTCTTTAAAAATTGTGTGTATATTACCTCTTTTATACTTATAAAAGTAGATGTTACTTTGATAGAACTGAATTCATTGAGACCCCTTATTTGCCACAAATATTAGCTCAGACTTAAGACATAGTTCATCCAAACGTTTTAAACACACCACTTACTAATTTGTATGGGATGTAGTTAGAGGACAGGCATCCATTTTGCTTTCTGAACTAATATTATTACTAAAGGCTTGCTCTTTTTCCTCAGCAACAACTTGTAGGCAGAGTTGTTAACCAATGTTACTTAATTACTCGTTATGAAGGAGTTGAGATTTGTCAAAACTGAAAAGAAATTTCTTTTGAGAGTGAGGCTAAAAAATGCAAGCAACCTAAATGAGTTGGCATTCCAGGTTGGATACGGGTAGAATGCAATACTTCAGTTTTTTAAGGGAAGACAAAAAGCCTTCTTATGGCTCATAGAATAAACTGTATCATTGTTGTAGCCTAACAATTTATAAAGCAAATAAATGTACCAAATTGAACCAGGGTTCAAACAGCAGCCCTGGCAACTTTGGTACTTACGGATGGTGCCCAACCATGCTGGAGTCTGAGGCGTAAGAAAAGAGAATACCGATCCTGCCTTTATTTAAAATTGTGATATTTCGTTCATCACGGATAGTTTTGCATTAATTTTATATTTAAAAAACGTTGCACTATGACATTATCCTGATTACTGATTTTCTGGCATGCCCTTAAGTTCTGCACCCAAAGAGAGCACATGTTCCCTTCACTCTCGTCCTTGACCTCCTTACAAAGTCACCTCCCTGAAACTTCATGACCCCATCTGGAAAAACGAGGAGGCAATAATCAAGATTACTGTAAGGACTGAGATAGTGTGTGTAAGAACTTGTTCATTGTACATGTGAACATGTGAATACATTTACAAAGCACTCTACAACTCCAAGATGAAGTTATTGTATTACACATTCTATTTAAAGATGTAAGGTTTATGGAAAGTGGAAGTCCCATGATTGATGACAAAAATCTCCCCGAGGCCTTAGAGGAATATGCAGTATTTAAGACACCCATTGCTACCTAACCTTATTTAAATAAAGAAGAAGGTATACAACTGCAGCCCAAGCAAGCAATTTCCTTTCCAGCTTTCATAATTAATCTTCATTTGTAAATTCAGTTTGTCTTCAGATTTTCTTTCAGTTCCTAAATGCATTCAATTCAACACAAATGAAATATTAATTTAGGAAGAAACTGTTTTCCTCTTAAAAAAACAAAATCGCAGCTCAAACAACACAGGCGAAAGCCCACAAATAGATGCACTGCACATGAAAATGATCTGTGAAAAAGTTGCGGACGTAAACCTCTTGATTCAAGGTAGGGGGAACTTTCTAGGCCGAAGGAAGGTGAGACGCCTCATGTTCTCATCAGCTAATGATTGTGTCCAAGCTGGTTAGAATTCAGTGCTAATTGCAGTTTAAAACACCACCTCTAAAATCCTCTCCTCTCTCAGGATCTTACATCAATGTTTCGCATTTTCAATAAAACCTTTTGCACTTCACCTTTTTTACTCAACAAATCCTGAACTTTAGATGGGCTGGAAGAATCCGGTTCGGAGGCTTTCCTTTCCCCGGCAGGTTTCGGTCCAGTGGAGGGGATGCCAGCAGCAGGGAAAGGCTGTCCTGCCCTGCTTCTGAGGGGAGAGAGACGACTAAAATGTGCATTTTGGTGGCTAACCTCAGGCTTGTCCATTCTAACTGAGTCATTAAACAACTTTCTAGTGTCATTCAAAGAACTTATAACAGAATCAATTGATTTTCATCCTCTGCTTTATTAGTTGTGATTTAGGAAATAGAATGGCCCTGTTTACACAGCTGTAACATGTCAGGACCTGCAGTACATTATTGGCTCGAGGCCTCCGAGTTACAGTCCATTCTCAGCAGAATCAATCTGAACTCGCAAACATTCCCTCTAGGAAACATGCACATATCTACCAGCATAAAGCACTTCTTGTACAACTGAAAATAGTGTTCACTCGAGGTACGTTGCAAGTTCACCTTCCAAAAATCGGCCCTGACTTGTCATTGCTCTCAGCATGTTCACAATGGGAGCAGAGGGCTACAAATGCCTCTTAACTAGATACCCAACATGGGTGAATGTGTTACACTTTGCTGCTAGTCGGGTCTCAGACTCTCCAAGTGGGAGTTGTTGGCTGTTTAACATGCGTTCAGAGCACTGCCAATCTAAAATGGCTGCTCAGTAATACTTTAATTGCAGTTTCATGGAAACAAATTGCTATTTAACTGCAATAAGCATTTCTGTGACTTGGCTGGACTGACAATAGGTGAGTCTTGGGAACAAAGTGACAAGTAACATCAACTTGCAAAGGCTCTGTGTCTCCAACCGCCTCTCAAAGGCACCAGCACCCAGGAGACAATTCACAGGTGAAGGAGTCTATGGACAACTTCTTCTTTATTTAAATACAACTATTTAGGCTACAGCGAAACTCTTTACTAGTGCCTTGATATGTAGCTCTTGGACTCACTGTTGTATAATTTATTGGCCCTAAGAAAATATTTTATATAAATAGTAGTACACATTAGAATCTCACTATATTGACATTTAAAGCCATTTAATTTAAGAGCTTCATTTCAGGTGATTAGTTGTTTCAAATATCAGTGTTAATAAGAGCAAAAGAAAAAATTTAAATACAGTTAATAGTAAGAGGATGACAATTTCACAGGCTTCATTTTGGTGTGACAGGTTTCTCATTTTGTATTTTATAAGACACTACAGTCTGTGTTAAACTATTTCCTAATAAATCATGAAGAGCTGGAAACAGTTCCTTGTGCCAAACGATTTGGTTTGGAAAAGCTTCATCCGGGCTCTCCTGCCTTTGGGGATGTATAAATCTAACTAGGCAGATAGGTTAAAAACAAAAAACAAAAAACACCCAAAACATTAAGCCCTTTCAGAGGACAATCTTTTTACAAAATTGTTTCATTAGCAAGAGTGACAATTTGCATGATTGAGACATTTATATGTATCATAAACATTTTTTTTATCAGGAGTTCAGCAGGGCTCAGTAACATTTGCTTTTATTTAATTGCACTTGCTTGTAGGGATTGGGGGCCATCTTGCTTTATGATGTGGTTAATATTAAATAAGGCCTTTCAGAAGAACGGAGCATATTTCACTAACATCACAAACGCAATGGAGGAGAGGTGAACAAGCTCGTGTTTTTTTCTTCTCCTCCTAAGCCACGTTGGGGCTGGGGGAGGAACACAATCACTGCTCACATCAGAATAAACCTGAGTGTTTTTAGGAGCTTTCTATCCACACAGAGCATCCCCATTAGAGCCGGATTTTATTGTTTGAAATGCCTCTGGTTTCAAGGAAGTGTTTTACCTAAAGCAAGACTACTACTTAAATATGTTCTATTGTATATTCATAGCTCCATTAGTCCTTCTCCAATTTAGCACATCAAAGAGAAGGCTTCATCACTTGCATGTGGATTATACTAACATGAGTGACATTTGTAATCTTATAGGTCTGCAACTTAAGAAATGCTTTTAGAAGCTCGTTATTAAATATGCCGCGGTGCTTGAGGAGCCAGCCATATAATAGTTCATTTAAAGTCTTTAATGACCTGAGCCCTCCACATCACCAAATGCCACACTGTATTACTCACTACAAGTTATTAACTATCCCCTTTGAATTTCTGCACGATACGGGACATGAGTGCTCACGCCAAAAAGAATAGAGAGGATGCTTGCGTTCTTATTAACACTCTCCCTTTCTATGTTGAAGAGTCCACGTTCCTTTCAAGTAGCTTAAAGGAAGAAAAAAATTGTAAGAACGAGAACCAGTTCCTAGAAATTCCCCCCAAGGATTTAACTAAAAACAGATACTGTTACGTCGGTGATTTTGTTCATTTTTTTTCCTTGCATTTTCTCTTCATAAAGCTCTAATAGAACTATTCACTTTAACACTCTACGTTTAAATTCTCCTTCAGGAGGTTTGCAGTTTGAGCAACTGACTCTTCCTCCTGGCCTGGATGGAGTCTATGAAAGGAGAAGATCCCAAAGGGAAACTGACAGCTGGTTGAGACGTACTGAACTAGACCTCTCTCCATCACCTGTTCTGAGAGGTCTACCTTGGGAGCTTTTTGGGAACAAGAGAAAATAAAACAAATGCCATTTTTAGGAAGACTATTTAAAGTCGTATAAACACACCTGGTTTTATGGACCTGTGATACAAACTGTCCTGGAGATTTGCTCACAAACCTGGTGCTGCAGCCTCTTTGGTCGTTCCGAATATGGCCCACCGGCCCACCAAGTCCTTGGCCTACGCACGCTTTCCACAGGGCGCCACTGCAGACAGTGCTAGTTCTGGGCAGCTAGCAACTAAGTATCTCAAGATGACTACTAAGTGAAATCCAAATCCTACCCCAAACATGTGGAAAGGCAGAGCAGCAGAGGAGCGTGAGAGCAAAACAAAATCAACAAATCATGCAGCGGACCACAGGAGTCTAAAAGCTCACCAGGAAATGGCTGCTTCACCCACTGAAGACGCCTGGGTCCCTGACCACTAACGAAACTTCAGGTATAGTTTAGAAATGCTATTTGCTTCAGAAGCTATAAACTTGGTTAAGAGAACAAGATGGTTACGCCACATTCTTTAACATGCTTTTCATCACTGCCCAAGGCTTTCCTATTGAGAAAAAGGAATCAACGAAACAGCTAAAGAGTCAAACAAGTATTTATACATAAACACAAAAGATTCACTGTATAGGAGAAGTGTAATGAGGTGCTTAAGTTACCAGAATATTCTGAACTTATATAAAAAAAAAACTCCATTAGAAACATTGCTTTGTTAAGTTACTTGAAAACTTAACAAAGTTAAGTAATTTGAAAAAAAACCTTATTGGCCCAGAGCTAAAGAAACACACACACCACCTCCCTTGACCCCAAAGATTTAAAGTGAAGTTGGCATCAAACAAACAAACAAAACCTACTAAATTTTTCCAAAATACAATGAAGAGAAAAAGCAGTGTTTAAATCCAAACTCCATTGAATTTTTCTTTTAAGTTTTTATTATTTAAATACACCATACTAGAGCAAATGTCTCTGAAAATATCACAAATAAAAGATTTTTTTCTTCATTCAGCAAATTAGAAGTAGGGGGAAATTTCTACACAGTAGCTGCTATGAGCCTGATTTTTTTTCCAATTTTTTTCCTTTTTTTCTTTCTTTTTTTCTTTTCTTTGCCATGGAAGTAGCAACATTAGGACAAGAACACTTACATGCATACATACATTGTATTTTACAGAGATACAATAAAAGTGTTTGTGATAGAATATCACAAAAGCCACATCTCTTTCTTTTATCTCAAGTTCAGTTTTGATTGAAACACATTTCCTTACAACACTTAAATATACAAAGAGCAAATAGAATGTTGTTAAGGTAAAACACAGGGTACAAACTCTGGCCAGTGCCCTGCTAATTGTTAATGAGGGTAGAAAGCAGATTTGAATGCTTCTTTTAATTAGCTTCATTAGTCATTTCCCTCCTCCCAAGCTCCCTCCCCCCCTAAAGATGTCCTCCGGTGGATCTTTTTTCATTTTCTCTACAGTCTCCCCATTAGCCCAGGTTCATGGAGTCCTTAATGTTCATATTCAGTCATTTTAATACACCAATAAATGCGGGAAGGGCAATCAAGACTAAAGAAGGTGCAATGGCATGGAGCTGGCACTGGTGCTAGCTACAAAGGTGACTTGTCTACTGAAGACACATGGGATCCACCTGTGATGAACAAAATCTGAGATGAAGGCACGCATTCTGCATTACTCTGACCTTTTAGCAGACCTGCAAGAAATAAAAACGGGCATCTTAGCTAAAAGGCTAAATTTGAGATATTAAACTCAAACATGACTGCTTTTGTCTTCTCTACATCCACTAATCTTCTTTTATTAGATTACTTTCCAACTGTGACTTGATGGAGGCTTTCTACGCTGCTTACTTCGGCAGCGAAGAACTAAAGCATAACATTTTCTGCAGTTTCCCTGGCAGAGAAAATGAAACAATAAATGGACTTTCAGAAAGTTTCTGGTGTAAAGTTCAACAGTGAATTGCAGAACTCTCTCAAAAGCAACTTTCTTTCTAAACAGAATGAATGACAACACCTTGCCTGGTGGTAGTTATCTTCAGGGCACCTTCGGAGCCCAGTCCTCCCCAAGGAAGTTTTGGGCTAATCTGCTCAACTGCAGAACCTTCGGCAAAGTTACTCTGGGCCTCAGTTTCCTCATCTTTAAATTGGGACAAGAAGGCTGTTAACAAGGATTACATCATATATATGAAACACTTTCAATAGTGCCTGGCACATAAGAAAAGCTCAACAAATATCAGTATTTATTATTCTGATATCCCCACATGATGTCTATTCATCCATGTCCTTCTCAACTGAAAGGTATGTGTTTGCATGCGTGTGCATATCTATATATACAGACAGATCTAGATATAGGTTAGGTATATGCATATACATACGGGCACATAACATACAAATATTCAGATACCACTTTTCCCTTCATCTGCTATGTCACTTAATATTGCATAAATATTGTAAATAAATGAATCAGACATGTAATGTGTTAATGACTTGTGCTCAATTAAAAAACATAGTTCAATGGAAGTCTAACTTTAATGTCTAAGTTAGAAATGATAATCCACACGGTCGTCAAATACAATCTGTTTGCAATTACCAAAATGAAATAATATATATTAGGTTTTTATGGTTTTTAAATGACATTTTGAGCTTCCCAGGAAGTTCTTGTTTCACCCTTTCCCTAACTTACTAAAAGCCTGAAGTCTATTAGAAACTGCAACCCCCCACTTCCAAGCTAATTAAAGTGGTGGAGGCTTAATTCCCCGGAGTGGAAGCTCAGTGTGAGAAAGGTAATTTGTCTGTCCAGAACAAAGATGCGGCAGCAGCCAGCGAGCATATTTAATAAATGAGCATCAAATGTCCTCTACGATGGACACACACAACACCAATTATGTAACTACGGGGACTGCGAAGTGATATGTAAACTACAACACTTGCTAAATTTTCCTCCAGCTGAAGAGATGCAAGCTCTTATTTTACTGAAAAGCACAGATAATTCTAGATGGAATCGCCACTCTTAAGTGGAAGAAAGAATTCCAGAGCAGGCAAAAATTAGCCAAAAAAAAAAAAAAATCAGCCACAATTTCTGATTGTATTTACATAACTCTCTAGAAGAAAATGTTCTCCTGAGGCTGGCCAAGCCTCCTTTAAATGGTAAAGGCTACAAAACGTTGTAGATCCTGAACACCACTGGTCGGAGATTTCAGTCAAGACACTATAAGATTTATAAGCCTAAAATTATTTTTCTTAGAATATACCGAAGCCAATGATGCAGAACAACTAAACTGCACATCCCCGACACTGGCAACAAATTTCAGGAAAATAAAAGTTTAAAGGGACCAGAAGACGGGGACCTATACTTTCTATACAATTAGCTGCCTTTGAAGAAGGGGTGTACAAGTAATCAACTCATTACTTTTAAGCCAGAGGATGCTTGGGTATATTTATTATGCATCATGCACTAAAAACGTAATTGGTTCTGTGAAGAGAAGGAAAACGGCCAAAATTAATGTCCAATTTTCCCTACCAAAAATACAGAGAATGAGGAGAGAGAAGGAAATAATAAAATGGAGCGGTCATTTCTCCCTATCTCCTCTCCTCCAGAAAAGAAACACCACAGGGTTTGGGAAAATAATTTTAAAGCATTCTCTAGGTCCAAAAAGCAGTTTATGTTGTATCAGGAAGTGTGTTTTCATTACCTCTTTCCCCCTTGCCCTCTCATTAATAGATCTCCCTGGACCACATTCGGCTTGCCCCAAACCTTTATTTACAAAAACTACCTTGTGAATTGACTGTGCTCATGGTGAGCTGGGCACCGAGGGTGAATATGTGAGACATTTATGCCAACAGGGAAATGTCCTTAATTAACATCATCCCCAAAACACAGCTTCGTACCAATGTCTGACAAGAACATATCCTTAAGTTATACTTCCCTATGCCTTTTAAGAGCAATTAATTTTTGATGGCCACCTGTCTATTTTTGGCTTCCAACATGAAGGAAATATGTACTAGTTGGTTCTTACTGGTGCCCTAGCACATCCTGTGACCCAAAACGAACATCTTCCCTCTCCCACCCTGAAAAAGGTGTGGTAAACAGAAGACCGGTCTACATGCCATCTTGTAAACACGTACACCAAACCTTTCTCCAGCCTCGCTCCCTAGTTCCTCTCAATTTACGTTACCTTGTACCCAACACGATAGTGCCGTGACACCCTGCTCCTATTTCTCACGTGCCCTTTTGCACGACACGTTTTCCGCCTTGCCTCCACATCCTTGAATTCTCCCGATGCACGTTGGTTAAGCTGCAACAATCGTCTTTTCTACTTTTTTAAAGATATGGTGTAAAACCAGCAACCAACTTAAGATGTAATTTGCAGAAAAAGTAGGCTTTTCACGTGGGAGGGGATGGGGTAGGGAGCCACCATTTTCTTCCTAACACATTTCTTCCTCTTCTTAAAACTTTGCTTTGGCTCTCAAGTATAACTGCAAATGGCTTTGCCTCTAAATTGAAAGGGGGTCTCAGAACCCTTGCATTACTCATCCACCGTTCTTCACCCTGCCCCACAGACGCACTTCATTACAATGCAAACCATCAAAATCTAGGTATTTACGTGCGCTGGCATTCCTTAAAGAGGCTTGACATGCCTCATCAATGGTGACTGATTAATTTGCAAGAAGAAATTAAACTTCTATGCTTAAAACGGTATTCTAGGTAGCTTTCCATATCAGTGAGTCAAAGAAAAACGTCCAGATTCTTATGTAATTAGCACTTACTTAATAAAGAAATAGAAAATACATTTCAACTTACCCATAAATTTGAGTAAGGGAAAATGATAAAAATCAACATGAAAATACGGCAGTGTAACTTTAAATGGCTAAAAGTTTTCAAATATTAGTCATTTTCCCCACACACAGCATTAAGAAATGCATTACAGAAGACAAAGAAGCCTAATATTTTTTCCTGAGACTTTTGAAGCTTGCTAAATTCCTATTTGCAGATAAATGTTGTGGGGTTTTTTTTTTTTTGTGATCCTTACAACAGACATTAATGAAGTTCCTATTGTAAATCCATAAAGAATTACCAAGTGAAGTGTGCACTTTTTGTTTCAATGCAATAACTCAGTGCTGTGTGATTGCCTGGGTTAATGATGAAAAAGTCAAACATACTATCAGAGCTGATGGAAAAATCTATCACCAATCTGAAATTAAAATTCATCTGTGGTCAATAAGATTTAATATCCATGCAAGTGGCGCTGTAAAGAGTAAATGAATCAATGTCATCAATACATAATCAGTATGAAATATGATGTGAATAAAATTATGCGCACGAGTCATACATTTCACTCTTTTCTGGGCCAGTGTGGAATGAACAGTCTCTTAACTGAAGGTTGACAGTAATTGTTACAAATTAGGCACAGCAGTTATCAAAATGCACTCACTTGCATAGCTATAGGACTTATTAAGGAGATTAAAATAAATCTAAAACTATCCAGTATTGGTGGGGGGGGCGGGGGGGCTGGACAACTGTTGATCGCCATTTTTTTCTGAAGTGATTGGAACAACTATATAAGATTTCCTCACTTTTAGCTCTGGTCCAAAAACTTTCCAGTTGTGGGTCAAGAATCCAGATACATTATCTTCAATGGAGCTATTAGTGGCCCAAAGTGATTAGCAAGGTCCTAGAACTGTGTTTTAAAAGTCATACCTTATCCAAATTTTATGGGACTGCCAATCAACAAAAACGCCCTCCTCTGAAACTACAGAATGTTTGTAAAACCGCTTTTCTCAAAATGAACGCACTGTAAACTGGGTTTGGAAGGCAGGTGTTCAGATTGCCACTATGACTGCAGAAATCATTCTTTCGTGACAAAGACATTTATCCCCTTTTCCTACCATAAATGTTTCTAATTTTCCTCCCACAATAACCTATTCACATCGTATTTCTGAATCTCAAAACCGTCAAGTGGAATAAACAGCCGGTTGTGCGGAAGTTTTATGTTTTGACTGCATGTGAAAATCCTCTGTTCAACACTGGGGAAGCTACAGATAGAACGAAAAGTCAGGATCTTTCTTGAGGACAACAGAGTCACAATTTAATAAACCGCCACTCCTATTTCTGAATCCTGTACGTATGAGGAGGTCTATGTTTCTCTGAAAGGGCACACAAAGACACGACCACCAAGGAGAACTCCCTTGAAGGTTGAACCTTCCAACTCGCTCTAATAAAGCTTATTAGCAACTGCTAGGTATTCACCTTCTGGTCTGGCAGTAGTGGATTGCTCTGAAGTGAATTCAAATGGCCATTGATGAGAGCTGTAGGTCTATCATGTTCACAAAATAAACTGCCATTGATGTAGTGAAACCGATCTCCCGGGACCAGGCGATTCCGGCAGGTAGAGCATGTAAAACACTGAAAGGGAAAAGCAAACCCACTGAAAACAAGTACAAATTAAGTCTTTTTTCTGTCACAAGTTTCTAAACCGCTCTTAAGCAAGTATCTGTCAAGTACACGGCCACTTAGGGTTTAGTATTTTTCTTCCTTCAACAGGGGTCTGGAAAACAGGGAGCCAAATCGCCGTACACTGGATCGGGCTAAAGGGGGAAAGGATGGGCTTCGGGGGTGTGCAGGGGTGGGGGGCAGCCAGCACGTAACGACCACGGCGAGGCTCCAACTTCAGTAGATCCCTTTAGTGTCTGCAGCTGGAGGACAGAGTTCACACTAAGGAGAAAGGCTTTGTCTCCACGAGGAAAGGGAGGGTTCTTTTCAAAGGAGTGGAGGGGGAGCAAACGCTACCTTAAGATGATACACATTGCCTTGGGCCCTCATGACGAGCTCGCTCGCTGGGATCGACTGTCCGCAAGCGCTGCAGGCACCACTGTTCCCAAATAA
>NC_043707.1:70613675-70620358 GCF_006229205.1 Suricata suricatta
GGCCTGCAGGGCGCCTCGACCGCGGCCTCCGGCGGCGCCGGCCCTGCCCAGCCCTGCCCGGGCCCCGACCGGCCCAGCAAGAAAGGGCTCGCCGAGGACAGCCACCCGGGCTTCCGGTGCGTTTCCTCGCCCTCCCCGGACCTGGGGCCCCACCCGCCGGTCTCCGAACTTCCTCCTCTCGCTGCACTTTCCGCGCCAGTCTTCGGGCCCGAGATGGGGGTGGAGGAAGAAGGGTTCAAGGAAAAGAGAAACGGAGTTTTGAAAGCTACTTAGTGGCGCTGACATAGAGCTGGTGGGGGGGGTCAGAAGCTGGGTGGGGAGAGGAAGAGGGGACAGTTCCAAGGTTCGCCGACTTTTGTAGTGGGGGCGGGCAGGCGTTGGGCCCTTTAAGATCCACCCTCCCCCTTCCTCCCCACAAGCCCCCCCCCAGTCTTTCCCTCCCTCTCTTAGAGGCCAATTTTGTTAATTAAATGTTTTGTTTGCGACGCAGCTCTCATTCATTGCGGACACGTCATTCGGAGCAGATCTAAGCCAGAGACCAGATCTCATTAGATAAAGCCCATCAGAACTAAGAAAATGGAGGAGCCACTAATTAAAGCTTTTAATTGTGCGGATTCGCTGCAGCAAGGCAGCCGCTTTATCTGAAATCTTGGAGGGAGAGGAGGCAGAAGACCAGTTCTGCCCAATCGACACTTGGTCACGCAGAGGGAGGGGACCAGGGAAAAGCACTGGCCCCCCCATCACCACCACACATCCCAGCCGTTTTCCCGCAGCTTTTTAGCCATATTTTGGTAGTTTTCAAAAGCTCGCACCTCCAAGTCAGGCAGTTTAAAAACCCCTTAATAAATCGCTCTGTGGTCCCAGTCGGGCAAGGGGCCGCAGGGCCCCCTTCACCTGGCATCGGGCGAGCGGATTACTTCGGTGGCCATCCTTGCAGAATCCAAAGCTCCTCCAACAAGTGGACTGGGGAGGAGACTGGAGAGGGAGTAGCTGAGAGAAAAAGGATGGCGTGCCAGCCTCCTCACCTTCCCACCCTTCTGGCATCTTTGATGGGCAAATCGAGGGAACACTGCAGGAAGACTTCAGAGATTCCTCAACCTGGGGGTGGGGGAGCTCAGCTGCCGGAAGAGCCTTGAACAGAGGGGGAGGCGATGATCAATTCGGTACTGAGCTAGAACTCTCTCCCGGGAGAGCTCTAAGGTTCTCAGGGTAGCATCTAGTTCAAGAGCAAGCCTGGCTCCAGTTTTCAAAATCGGGGGGGGGGGCGGGGGATGAGAATATGGACCCAATTAATTAAGGCGCGGGGTTGGGCACACATTGTCCATTGCTCCATTAAGCCAGTTGAAATCACCAAATGGGCATTTATATTTGGTCCCAAGAATAGGGAAAGGAGGCGATTCCCAGAAAACCACTTGCCTAAACTTGTCCTGAGGGAATGCAAGTGGACCCATCTTCCTTTTAATTAGTGGTAATCAGAAGGTTTTCTGAAGGCAGTTGAAGAGGTGCATCTGCACCATTCACGGCATCTAAACAGCACTGTCAATTTTTCCACTTTAAGTTACCCTCCCATCTCACCAGGTTTGCTCTCTATTTAATTACAATACTGTCAAAGCTCATGGCCTTGCTTGGAAGGAAGGCCAGAAAGCATTACACCCATGTTCCTGCTGATTTTCCAACATTTTCTTCTAAAAGAACACTTAGTGAAATTAATGCTGCCATCTTAATTTTAAAATAAAAGCCCTCTCCCTTCCTATATTTCCTTTACTTGGCTGATTGAGGATGCCAGCAGAGTGGACATAGGTTGTATTATCGGAATAACCAAATGTCATTTTGCTCCATCATGTTAGATTAATAATGTCAACTGGGGTAAACATACACTCAGCTCGGACCTGCACTGGGATCTTCTGCACTTTTAGATACAGAGCTGAGAGAATTACCATGGAGCTAAACTTTGAACAAAAAAAAAACCCCTCACCCTTTGATTTACCCGCATTGAAGAGTGCAACATTTTCTACTAACATCTATACAGAAAACGGTTTAGGACAGAAATTTAACTAGAATGCAATTCTTCGTAAAAGTGAACGGTTCTCTAATATCAACGGTGTGCGTGTGGGTTTTTTTTTTTTTTTAATTACTGGATGTTGAAACAGAACACCTCCTAGAAGCATTCATGTGCATCAGTCTATCAAACCATTTACTCAAATTAAATGTGTAATCCTTCAAATGCCTCCTTTCAAATTAATGAGTTTAAGTAGCTTGAGTTCACCTGAAAAGATCCTATAGGCACCTGACCTCCTGAATTCTTTCCATTAATTGCACTGAAACTTGTTGGAAAAGACTGCTTACATGGGTATATGAATGTTCCTATACATTGCTTTAAAATGCAAGATTAGTATAATTCTATAGCCTCTTTTTCTAAATCTCTTTTGGGGATCAAAGGTAGTGATACAAACGACAACAACAAACCCCAAATCTGAACATTCCTCAATTGAAAAACCTGCAAATTCTACATCGCAAACCACACACTAACATTGAGCAGTACAAGCCCCCAAGTAATAGTGCACAAAGAGAAACACTACCATTAAGGGTTTTTTTGCTTTGTTTGGGGGCGGGGGAGGTAGATTGCTCTAAGAATTACAAGTCTTTAAACTGATAGGTAATCAGCATTCTTCACAAGGAGCACAAAGAATGAGTCACAGTTTTCCACTCAAAAAAGTTCTAAAGTGCTTACATAAATATAATTAGCCATCACCATAGGCAAATTTTTTCTCCCTAACTACACTTATTTGTAAGCCAATCTTTTGTCTGTGAGTTTCTATGTAGGTCCCTACCTTGCTTTAAGTTAGCTGCCTAACTCCCACTTTTCAGCTGAGGATCCAGCTGGGGCAGACGGCTTAAAATTTTCGTCAGGAGAGTGCCCAACCTCTGCACACCTAAAGGCCCAGTCCCATCAGACGGACAGACTCTTTACTTGGTAGAGTTTGCGCCAGTAATTTATTATCAAAAAGGAAGATTAACACATGCTTCTTGAAACCCTTAAGTGCGGCCAATCAGAAAGTTTTGGAGGTGAAGGCTACAATGTATTCTCATAGGTGCCCAGTTCCTTTCCTTAAAACCCTTGGTAACCTTTGGCCTTGCCATTGCTCTGCTCACCCATCTCAAGGAAAGGCAGCCAAGTCTTACCTAATGTAGTCATTTCTGCAAAGGATCATGCCACTCTTGGTATAACAGGACGTGCCGATGTCGCCCAGCTGCGCCTGGCAGCAGGAGCACTTGAGGCACCGGCTGTGCCAGTAGCTGTCCATGGCATAGAGCAGAAAGCGGTCCGCAATCTTGCCCCCGCAGCCTGCGCACCGCTTCCAGGAGAGGGAGCCGGCCGTCACCGGGGGCGGCTGCGAGCTGCTGCCCGGATTCACCATGGTCTGCAGAGGGCGGGAAGGGGACAGGGAGAGAAAGACAAAACAGGGGCAATGCAAAAGTTAGTAATCGCCGCGCGAGAGCGAACACGTCCCCCCCCCCCCCCACTCCTCCCCAAACTCCCCGAGCTGTTGGAAGGAAGCAGCGGGGCAACGGCGCGAAGGAGAGTGAGGGGGAGAGGGAAGGAGGGAGGATCGCCGGCAGCAGCCGCCTGTTTACTTTTCTCAAGCTTTGTTCTGGGGCCACGAGCTCCTCTCAACTTTCCAGCGCTCGCCGCCGCTGACAATTTTAGCTTGGGTACTGTCAAAACTCGGCGAGCGAGGCTCGGCGGCGCGCTCCACCCCTCGCAGCGCCTCCTCCCAGCCCCCGCCTCCGCCCACTGCCCCCTCCTCCCTCCTTCGCCGCCCGCCTCCAGCAAATGAGGGTCAAACCCACCCACCGCCGCGCCCGGCCCCTCCCCGGCCCCAGCCGAGCCCCGAGAGCTAGCCGAGGGGAGTAGGGAGGCGCCCCCCGCCGGAGCCACGTTCCCTCCCGAGCTCTGGCCTGGGAAGTGCAGCTGCAGTTCACAAGTTGGAAATAGTTCGGTTTTCTGAAAGGGAGGGAGGGAGGAACCGGCGGAGGGGAGAGGGAGAGCGCGATGGTGGGAGGGGAGCGAGGGGACGCGAGGGAGGGGGTGCGGTGTGTAAAGTTGCGAAACTGGTTTTTCGTATTTTAAACAGCACCTTTCACATGCCATTGTGGTGACCGCCATCTCCCATTATTGTTCCAAATCTCATTTCATTTTGAAGATCAATGAGTGTTTTCTCTGGGTTTTCAGGACACAGGCAAGAATAATAGATCATTGAACTTTAGGATGCCTGTTAACTTCCTATACAAACACTCTCCACTTTGGTCTCACTAATCTGCCCTTGATCAGCAATTTAAATGCTAAAGCTTTGTTCTTCCAAAGGGGGAGGGGGGACGTTACAGATAATATGCGAGAAGGCACTATTAAAGGATGCACAAGTTATATTCGAGCCAGTCCTGCTGTCACCAAAAAGTGCTTTTAAAAATTCCCTACTCTTTCTAATGAATGTCACGAGAAGCAACTGGGGTATAATATAGGAATCAATTTATAAAGCTTAGCCTAAACCGATTAATTTGTTGCCTCCAATCCTGAGTCCAATAAAGTCCTAGTGTTCCTCCAGTCACTTATTCTATAAAAAGATCAAGTTATTTACTGCCAATTAAGCAGCCTGTTTTGTCTTTGTCCTCTGTAAGCCGAGAGTGTAGGCTCCCCCCGAGGCTCCCGGCTATCTGCTCAAGACATTCAGCTGATACCTCAGAAGGGAGAGGGCGAACTTTGCCTGTCCCCGGCCCAACTTGGCTGCTGCAAAAAACGAGGGGAAGGGAACGAAACAAGGACTCGGGTTCCTTAAATAGGCCGATTTTAAACACATTTCCTCCGAAAGAGTCCCGGAACGTGTGTCCAGTGACCGCACAATAAACCAGAATAAGAACTGCACCAATTAAGCTGTAACAAAACCCTGAGACTTTGGAAACAGGACCACTCTAAAACCCATTAGCATTGCATTTATCCGAATGCATCATACCTTTATGTAAATTGATTTATCTGATGCATTTACTCGAGGAATTGCTTTTTGTTACAGTTTCAGCCCTAACCCAAATGAATCTGCATTTCCTGCCCGAGGTCTTTAAACTGTCCCCCCCCTACCCCCAACGTTTTAATCGCTCCGAATTCCTTTTTAAATGGGGAGAGGGAGGGAGGAGATTCCAAGCTCTTCCCCGCCCCCATCTTTGGTGAGAGGTAAATATATATGTATATTTTTTTGAAAAGGAAACATTACACTGAGAAAAGCATCCAGTAACCCCATTAGCTAAAGCTCTTAAGGACAAGCAATACCTTAATGCTGATTAAATCTAAAAGAGATGAATCAAGAGGACTGACCAGAAACTGACTCCCTTGATAACTAAGGACGGGCCCTCATCAAGTTTCATTTAGAGTTGGAAAAAAAAAGAAAGCTTTTAAGTTAAATAGGCTTATACTCTAGTAATTACATAGCCAAGCAATTTAGGTCCTGGGATAGTCAGTGAAATAGAAAGCAGAACTGGCAGCTAGAGGCAAAATCTGCCCCCCTTTAACAACGTCTCTGGTGTTTTTTAATGGAGACCAGGGGAGGGACAAACGTAGCGCTGGCAATTTGTAGTACAAAAATGGATGCTTAATTCATGTCTTGATTTTAATTAGGTGATTCACCGGATTTCTCCTGGATTGGAACAAAAGACTTATAAGCCAAGAGGAATTTTTGAAAAGAACCAGCAATACTGAATCCTGCTCACTTAGATCCTTTCTGCCACTGTTTCAAAAATAGTGTTTACTGGGGGGCTGGGGGGGGGGCCGTGACTATTTCCCCCATACTACTTCTCATACTTAAACCCTCATTTAAGCACCTCCTGCCTTTCCCTTAGGAACTGAAAATATCCCCACCCCCCTCCAAGGTCCCCACCAGCCCGGTCTCCAAGAAGAACCCTTTTGTAAGCAAGAACCGCTACAAAGCTGGCTGCCCGGGCTGGCTGCCCTCCGTGCTAGCTCGCAGGCCGGCCTCGGTAGTTTCAGACTCGCGCATTATCTAAACCGACGTATTGTTTACTTGCAATTTGGGACGGTCAAGGGAAGGAAGCCAAAGAAAACAGCCCTGGCCCAAATCGGCCCCCTCCTCCCTCTCCCCCCTCCTTGCCCGCGGCTCCCCAGCCGTCCCCTTACCTGCTTTTCCCCTATATTGCAATACTGCGAGAGGCGGCGGCGGCGAAAAGCGAGCGAAGCCGCTCGGCTTCCAAGGAAGGGGCGCCTGGGCTGGTGGAGCTGGAGGGAGGGGGGATGTTCTCGCAGAAGCAGGAAAGGGGAGGAGGGGGCTAAGGGCTGCTTTTTTTTTTTTTTTTTTTTTAACGCGTCGCTCTGAGGCTGGGTTGGGGGGCCCCGCGTAAGTGGCTGGCGGCTGGGAGCAGGAGTGTCAGTCTCAGTCCTCGGCGTTCTCCTCCGCCTCCGGCTCCGCGCGAGCAGCTGCAGGAGCCCTCGGCCCGCGCGGCGCGGCTTCAAGCGCGGCGCAGCGGCAGCAACTGCTGCAATCGCTGCTGCAAGTTTGGCAATGTGGCTTCACTTTGTATATTCCCCGCCCGGCGGCCCCCGCCCCCGCCCGCGCGCCTCCCGCTCCTCCTCCTCCTCCACCGCCTTCCTCCCTCCCGCGCGCTCGCTCGCTCGGGGCTGG
>NC_043707.1:70620458-70643015 GCF_006229205.1 Suricata suricatta
GGGAGGCGGGCGCGCCCAGGAGCTCGGGAGCTGCGGCCGGCCGGGGCCCGGCGCGCTGGAGCCTGCGCCGCTGCCCGGGCTGCTGCCGGAGCTGCTGCTGCCCGGCTCGGAGGAGGTGGCGGCGGCGGCGGCGCTGGCCTCTAGCCGGCTCACTCGCTCCCTCCGCGGCGCTTACACATGTGTTACTGACAGAGCAAAATCCCAACTACTCCCCGGCTCTGCCGCCGACGTCAGCGACCCTCAGCCACTGGGCGGCCGGATTGTTCAGGCGGAATAATAAAACCTGCCAATCCGGGGAAGGACAAAGGGATGACTGAAACTAGACTCTGGGGGCGGGGAACAGAGGGAGGCGGAGGAGCGCGAGGTGGAAGGAGAAGGGGAGGGCCGGAATCAGGTGGGGTGCGGGGACCCGGACGCCGACGACCCTGCCAGGCCTGCCCTCCGCCGCCCCGGATCGCGAGCGGAGGCGCGGGGCGCAGGTCGGCCTGCCCGGCGCGCGGAGGACCCCGGGGCCCCGCACCCGCCCGCCCCTCGGGGATTGCCCTCCCCACGCGCGCCCACACGAGCCCCTTAGGAAACTTCACGTCCCAGAAGTGGGTCTCTTCCTGTTTGGGAGGAAAAGTCTTCCCGAAATCCTAGGGCGGTGGACTTCACCCAGACGCAGAAGAGGTTTTGTTTTTGTTTTTTAATTCACGGTGTTGGAGGTCGATGAGCCTTAGAGGAAGTTAGGGAACAGGGTAAAGACAGTGAATCAGTAGTTCTTAAGTACCGCCTGCTTACCCCTCTTCTCCCCCATTAAGGGGAGTTAAAGAGCCGCGTCGGCATTTCATAGATATTTGTCAATTGGTGAAAAAAAGATCACAGTCCTTACTTGGGAAGTTGAGGGAAACTTAAGGGAGGAAATCTTGCCCTCGATCCACCTCACTGTGGAGGATGAGAACCCCACTCTCTCATAGCCCCCAAAAGCGACAGAAGTAATTGCAACATTCCCAAACTCACAGCCTCTGGAGAATAAGAAAGGTCACTTCTGGTATAAATTTAACTGTTGAGGAATGCTTTTAGGGTGCTATCCAAAGACTCTCCTTTCCAGAGCCCAAGCTCAGCCTAGATGCTTGAATACCTACCTAGTCATTCAACTTTATCTACTCTGCCAAATAGGTTTAATAAATCTCTGATCTGAGGCTAATATTAGGTCTGATTATTATTAGTAAGTTCCACAGAGAATTTTCTGGTGGAAATTATCATGAAAGTGCAAAGCCCTTCTGCTAAGTATCATTAAGTAAAACCAGCCTTATGGGACAAGTTTTCATATTGTATTACACACAGTACTGCTGGATTGAGGAAAGGGACCTGCAGAAGAATCTGGTAGACAATGCAGTTGTTAAACATCCGTGGTTTTAGTATCTGTTTGGGGGATTTCTTTCAACCCATCAAAATTAAGGCTGCAAAAGAAACACTGTTCATTGCCTGTAATATCAAGCAGAGGACATTTTAAATACCAATTAGGATAGTCATTTCTTTATATTTCTAACACCTCAAAATTAAATGACTTACTTTTATTGATTGGCATTTAAAATTGAATTTTTATGAACAAGTCACTTTGTGCATGTATGAGAAACATTTTTCTAAAAGTCATTTAAAGTATTTGGGCACCTGGGTGGTTGAGCATCTTCCTTTGGCTCAGGTCATGATCTCTAGGTCTGTGAGTTCAAGCCCCACATCAGGCTCTGAGCTGACAGCTCAGCCTGGAGCCTGCTTCAGATTCTGTGTCTCCCTCTCTCTCTCTCTGCCCCTCCCATACTCACACTCTGTCTCTGTCTGTCTCTGTCTCTGTCTCTGTCTCTCTCTCTCTCAACAATAAACATAAAAACAATTTTTAATCATTTAAAGTAGAATATAATTAAAATGTCCTGTACAGAAAACAGCTGCAGATGAGTGTGATTAAAGAAGGCCATCTAAAAAAATGTAATGTTCCTTGAAGGTTAGTAAAGAAAACTCAATTAAGCCAAATGAGGAAAGGAATCTTATAAACAAATAAAACACACATTCTAATACTAGGTTCAGTTTCAATTTGCTAATAATTTATAAGAATCAAAACAAGATGACACAATTATGATTTGTCATGTATTAGTAAGTTTCCTGCTGTGGCCCTTAATTTTCTTATCTACCAATGAAGGAATTAAGCCAAATGGTCTTTATTTGTCCTTTTTTAAAAAATTATTTTCTTGGGCACCTGGGTGGCCTACTTCAGCTCAGGTCACAATCTTACAGTTCGTGAGTTCTAGCCCCTCGTCGGGCTCTGCACTGACAGTTCAGAGCCTGGAGCCTGTTTCAGATTGTGTGTCTCCCTCTCTCTCTGCCCCTCCCCTGCTCACGTTCTCTCTGCCTCTCAAAAATAAATAAACATTAAAACAAATTTTTTTTAATGATTTTCTTGGGGTGCCTCGGTTGCTCAGTCGGTTGAGCGTCTGGCTTCCGCTCAGGTCATGATTTTGCAGTTCCTGGGTTCAAACCTTGCGTCAGGCTCTGTGCTGTCAGCTAGCTCAGAGCCTGGAGCCTGTCTTCAGATTCTGTGTCTCCCTCTCTCTGACCCTCCCCTGCTGACGCTCTCTTTCTCTCTCAAAAATAAATAAAATTTTTTTTAAAAAATGATTTTCTTAAATACAACATATAATATATAGGTCTGTAATGAATGGTGGTACTCTAGGTATTTCCTGAATATGTACACTAAAATGAAACCTTTATTTAAAAATGAAATGTTAGAAATTTAATTAGACATCAGATATCACTGAATGATTATCCAAAGCATCCATGTGAAGGAAGGGAGGGAGGAAGGAAAGAAGGGAGGAAGGGGCGGAAAAAGCATGGATAAAACTTTAAATACACATCTCTAGGCTAGAAGGGGCCTAGGAGGTGGTTTTAGTGTTTTGGCTCTAATTGTGTGTGGAGTGAGGTCTTTACACATGTCCCAGTAGATTGGAGTGGGTGGGAGTATGTTACCAGAGAGCTTTATTTGCTGATGTTGTGGTTATAGAAATACAAAAGCGATAATGGCTAACAGTCTCTCTTCTGAGGGGTAGGAAGTAAATACTGTCGCTGTAATCAAAATTCAGGTGTACTTTAACCACAGCGCCACCTCTGGGTAGTCTGTATTTCTGCATGCCTTGCATGTGGCAGTACTTTCTCATCTGAGTAGCAAGATCTGTGGTCTGAAAGTGGCAATGTCAATCTTTATTTCCACTGGTTCTACACTCACAAAAACTATGTAAATACACACAAGCTCATTATGGGCAAAGGAATTCTGTATTCAGGTATTCCTTAAACGAATATAAAACAGTGCTCAAAGTAATAACGCTGGTGTATAGTTAAGATTGCCTAAATGCAAAATAATAATGTTATATTGTGCTCAGCAGTTCAAGAAAACTCTGCTGACATGATACATCCCTCATTGAACCTACTCACCTACAGCGAGAAATAAGAATACAGTATTTTGGAAAAGAGAAACTCAAATTGTTTCTTTCTTGGATCCTAGTTAAATATAGGTACCATATTGATTCTAGATCAAGCCCTCATTCCCGATTCGCCCCAAAACGATTTGTCCATATGTTCCCTTCTTCTCACTTAAGTCCTGAATCATAATCCTTTTTCCTTTCTCCAAGTGACAGTTCTCTAAGAATCTCCCATGGACAACCAGAAGTTCCGCACAGACCCATGCTGCCTTTGGTGCCTAGAGAACAGCCCGTCTCTTTGATGCTGATATGGCAACCTCCCTGACAAACTGTCCCCAGCTGTTTCTCAGGAAATATATTTTAACCCTTTAAAGCTGGGGCACCTGGGTGACTCAGTCGGGTTAAGTGGCTTTCAGCTCAGGTCATGATCTCACAGTCGGTGGGTTCAAGCCCCAAACCCGGTTCTGCACTGCCGGTGTGAAGCCTGTTTAAGATTCTCTCCCTCTCTTTCTCTCTCTCTCTCTGCCCCTTCCCCTCTCATCCTCTCTGTCTCTCTCAAAAATAAATAAACTTAAAAACATACATATTAAGAAAAAGGAACAAAAGAAAGTTTTTAAAAATTTTTTAATGTTTTTTATTTATTTTTGAGAGACAGAAAGAGACAGCGCGAGCAGGGGAGGGTCAGAGAAAGAGGGAAACACAGAACCTGAAGCAGGCTCCAGGCTCTGAGCTAGCTGTCAGCACAGAGCCCGACACGGGGCTCGAACCCACGAACCGTGAGATTGTGACCTGAGCCAAAGCCAGACGCTTAACTGACTGAGCCACCCAAGCGCCCCAAGAGTATTTTAAAAAAATAAATTAAGTCCATGCAAAACTGTATTTGAAGGCAGCCTTTTTAGGACAAAAACTTATTTTTTAAAAATCCGCCTACCTTTATTGCTGCTATTATAGAGATCCCTTGAAATCAGAAGTTTCAGCCAAGGTGAATCTGAAAAGCTTAAGTCTATGACAATTCCAAAATGTAAAGGGTGTGGGAAGAGGAGGGAACAGTAGTTTCCTGGTGTAACGGGAAAATCCAAGGAGGAGAATGGCAGTCATGTGCCCACCAGTGTTTTAGGGTGACGGTGTGGGTTTGGGGGTGGGGAGGCACTGCGCAGGAAGGTGAGGTGGAGAGACCACTGCCACCTTTAAGCATGAAGATCTATGGAGAACTCAACTTACCTAACAGACTACCTCTCAAAGAACCACAGCTTGGCTTTAAATACTAATAATAATACTTCAAATGTGCTGACCTTCCTTTTGTCCATAGTTCTCAAAATTTCTTATAAATATCCTCCTAGGTGTTTCATGTGATAAAGGAGCAGGTTCTTGCTATGTTAGGACATTCTGTTTCTTTCTTTCTTTCTTTCTTTCTTTATATTTTAAGCAATCCAAATGTCTACATTTGGTAAATGTCCCACCTGATTATGTTAATCAATATTTTGAAAGTTCCACCCTAACCTCTTTTTTTGTAGGGTGATGTTAAAGCATAGCAAAGAAGTTGATTTTATCACAATAAAATAATTAAAAGATCATGAGGAAAATGAAACAGCATTGATATTGCTGTGATTAGAAATATAATTTAAGGTGTAGATTTTGCTTTTAATTATTCTACTTGATTAGGACATTTGAAACTCCTGGAGATGATGAGAAAGGAGAAAACGATGATGGGAAAGAAAAAAATACATCTGTGATACATGATTTTGCCTGATATAGAAAGGCTACTTTTATTAGAGTGGCAAGAGATTACTCACTTCCTTCATATATGGTTTTTCGGGTAGGAACAGGACCTTAAAAACCCCCCAAATCTGCCTCAAAACTAAAGCAAATCTTGATACATGAATATATTCCATAGTGATGATATCACAGAAAAATTTGGGTTACTCACTCTACCTACTTCTAGGACTGATCTAGGACTGAATTCTGTCAACAATATTCAAGCACAAGGAATATTCTGCATATATCATTGCAGATAAATTATCAGACTATATGTGAGTATATTATATGTTCATTAGGGTTCTTGGGAATGGTCTACTGGGTTGGCAGGCAGTGCTTATTAAAGTCAAATTAAATCTTACCACGGATAGATTTAATTTTGTAATAGCCACAAAAGAGAGTATGTAGATGATTGGGCCATTTGTATATATGTGAGGTGGTCATTACTAAGAATATATATTAAAAGTATAAATCCAGTAGAAAATAGCAATTTCATTCAACATTAATTACTGTTCCTCTCCAAGACAATGGAAACGAGCATTTACTGGTAGAGAAACTAAAGCATTAAAACATAATTCATCCCCCCCCCCCGCCCCGCTTAGGTTCCCACTAACTATTCTTAGTAAAAGGCTAATAATTAGGCTAATAATTCAGAAATTTCAAGTGCCCCAAACTACAGCTTCTTTAGTTGGTGTCACTTTTAATTACAGTATTGGTATAATTAAGCCTTTTCTCTATACACATTTGTAATAAAATATAATACTTTAAAGTATAATAGTGGTCTCTGTTCGCTCACAAAGTTGATGAAAACATGATAATGTTTATTCATCTAATTGTAATGAATGACCATGGTGGAATTAGGTGAGTTCAATCCATAGCTGTCCATAGACTTGAAAAACACATATTTCTACTCTATACAGTGCCATAAATTTTTTAGAATAAAAAGAACAACCGATATGGATTTTTTTTAAATAATAAAATTGGATAACTCAATTGACCAAAATGTGTTCCCTCCACGCAGAGGTACACATTATAACGTCACCATTTATATTTCTCAACATAAATCAAATTTCATAATAAAATTGTTTTTGATGAATCACCACTTCTTTCCTAGGTTCAAAACATTCTGACAGAGAAAGCAAATTTGTTGATTTCTCTGTATGATAAGAAATCACTGAAAATCTATTTAAGACCTTTAGTCTAAGATAATTTTTAGAGGAAAGTTTCCTTTGAAAGGAAAATAATTCAAGTGAAGTCATTTTAAAATTTGGGAAAACAGCTCAAGAAGAAAATAGGCTTTTTTTCCAGCCTTTTTCCAGAGCCATCTGTTGTGTTCTCTGACAATAAGGGCAAGAGAAGTCATTACAGAACAATACTCTGGAAACAATTTGCTTCAAAGAAAGAATGAAAACTTAAACAACACTACCTTTGTACATGTTTGTTCTAATTAGAGGGTTAAAACGTCCACGCATTGTGCCCAGATGCCGCTCTCTCTCCTGATTTTATTGCTTTTCTTCACTGAGATAACATTTAACACTGCATTGAAATTCCTACTTACTGCTGTGTCCAGTAGTAAATCCTGGTACATTATTAGAATATCTGCCTGTTATCAGCTCAGTCAGGGAATGAATTATTGACTATAACTCATTGCTGGGAAGACTACGTATGACACGCCAGTGAAGTTTTGATAATTTCTAGAAGTCGTGGTAATTTATGGAGGGGGGTTTTGATTGATCTCCCACCACCTATTTTGCACCTATCAGTAAACAGGGCACATATTGATGGCCTACTTGAACTACATTAACAATATAGGGAATTCACAATTTAAGCATTTCCTTTTCTTTTTCCTAGTACAATTTCTATTAAGACAGTAACTCAGTTTCTATTAATTTTCTTATATGAGGTTTACCCATGGGAGTGAGGAATCACAGATTTAGACTATTGACTGCGTAATGTCACTATTCTATAATTATTTAGATATATTCCTCATTTGCAGCACTGTCAGCCCCTGCCTTTTGGAAAGAAAGCCCTGAGACCATTGGAACAGATGAAGGGATAGAATAAAATGTGTACTGTGAGATTTTAAAGAATGTCGTCGAGTGTTAGGACACAGCTGACAGAATAAAAGAGAATTTTTTAAATTAACAGAGAGTAGGTAAGTTACTGGTTTGAAAAAAATGGAATATATTTGATATAAAACTTACAGATACCATTTAATAGAACGGTCACATTAAAGCTGATTTGTCAGAACATTAAATAATAATCACTAACAATCACAGCTTTCTTTTAATCTGGGTTTATTTTCCTCCTGTCTCATTTTTGCTGCATGTCCAAATCCAATTCTTTCTCAGAATAAACCCTACTCAACAAATGGTTCCTTTATTTCTTTACTGAGTTTCATCATCATGATTTCATTATTGTTTTATTTACTACAATTGCTTCCTAGAAAAATAGCCAGTATTTTCA
Source organism: Suricata suricatta (assembly GCF_006229205.1). Taxonomy (NCBI): domain Eukaryota; kingdom Metazoa; phylum Chordata; class Mammalia; order Carnivora; family Herpestidae; genus Suricata; species Suricata suricatta. The sequence continues at coordinate 70,628,129 of NC_043707.1, forward strand.
AGTCCTCAATATATACCATGCAGTATAGCAAACGATATAAATAATAATTTAAAGATTAATGGTTTATTTCCTAGATGACATTTCAAGCACATATAGATTTCTAGAAATTCCAACTTCTACCCAAATAGTATTAAGTAATCTGAGACAAAAATAATGGTGTCTCTCTTGTCAGTGCAATCAACATTGGGGGCGGGTAATGTGACTGAATACTAGGCTTAAAGAAAATAATTCTTTCTTCATTTTATCTTAATTTAGTAGCTTCTAGCAGTCATCTAAACAATCTTAAAATTAAAAGATAATGTTAATGGGAGAGACTGTTGTCATAGGATAATGGTTTCCTGCTGCTAGATTAATGCACTGGCAATAATACTGGAGCATTTATTGAAAATAAAGGGGAAGACAAAGCCAGGAGATTTATTTTTAAAGCAGGTGTCATGGATCCTATGACACTGTTGTGTCATCATTACTTTGTTTCAATTTGGCCAAATGGCTGATGGGGATGATTCCTTTTCCTGATAGATGCAGGGTGGCATAGTAACATGGGCTGGTACCTCCAGACCGGAGAGTGCATCCTTTCTGACTGGAGGAACAGATTTGTTGTGATTCTTCCAATCAGAAGGCACCTTCTAAAGGCTATGCCATTTAAAGAAACAAACACCAAAATGTACAAATAAATGTGTCCTTTATGTAAAAAACAAAGGCAAGCGTCTACCTAACACTATTATAGATCATGCTAGAAACATTAATAAGCCCCCCATATTGACAATCCCAAATACATGGCTCTCCAGCAATCCCCAGGAATGGCCTACGGGACAAAAGTTGTGTGCATGGATTTTAGCCACTGCGGTCAACTGTCCTGGATATATCTTCTTTGAAAGTATACGATAATTTTGGACCAGGTAATAGACTTCTCCAAGTGGAATCCTCACAAGAATGCTGTGATAGTAAAATTCTAAGATGGTCCCTAAGATTCCCACCCTCTGGTGTGCACACCCTGTATAATCCTGTCTCCTTAAGTGTGGGTGGGCCTGACTTAATCAGTTGAATCCAGTTTAAAGAAGGCCTAGAAGTCAGAGATGGAGGAAGTCAGACAGATTCAAAGCTGCAGAAGATGTTCTCCTATTGACCGGGAAGGAGCAAATTACCGTATGTGTCATATGTACCGTCCGACACCTTGTTTTCAGCCCGGCGACACCCCGAACAGAGAAACCAGCCATGCCATACCCATACTTCTATACCACAGAAACCCTGAGCTAATAAGTGGGTATTGTTTAAAGCCATTTATCGTGATTTGTTTTGCAGCAATAGAAAACTAATAAAAATGCCAAATAAGATATTTTGTTGCCACCTCTTTCCCTCTACCATGAATTGTTCTATTTGCTCCTTCATGTCCAGTTCCCCACCTCCACCCCTAGCAGACTAGGGCAAAAAGCTGAGTAGCCTCACTGTAATCAGGGAGTCTATTATTGTATGTTATGTGGTTATGTTTCCTATGAAGAAAAGCAAAGCAGGGTAAAAACATAGGGAGCAGTGGGGCTCCAGGTGGAATGGGTCTGGTGGTGGATTACACCGTTATCTTGCTGAGTTGGGGGGGGGGGTAGGGCCGTGATGATACCATTTATGTCCAGACCTAAAGGAAGTAAAAGAGCCATGCATCTGAGGGAAAGGGAGTTCCAAGCAGAAGCAGCTGCCGTGCAAATGCCCTGAGGAGACATGCTGGATACAGTTTAGAAGGCAGAGGGGGAGGCTGGGTGGTGGCCTGGCTGTAGTAGAAGAGATCAGGGGTTAGACAGGGGCAGGTGGGGGACTTGGCCTTTCACCTGGATGGAGAAGGGATGCCATTTGAGGATTCTGGCAGGAAAGAAAAAATACGATTGCATTTTAGAAAACCCCCTGTGGCTTCGTCGTGGAGGATGAACTACAGAGCAGGAAGGCCCAAGCAGTGAGACCAGCAGACAGGAGGCTCTCGCAGTAATCACACAAGGGACGCCGGCGGCCCGAAGCCCAGTGATAGCAGAGGAAAGGTGAGCAGTGACTGGATTTTAGGTATACTTTGAGTATCTGTGGCAGACAGAACAATGGTTTCTATTTCAACATTTCCACTGATGTGTCCATGTGCCCATTTGGGGTTTTCATGTATCATGACAGCTGTAAGTTCACTTCTGCTCCTGGGATGTTGGGCAGGGCTCCCCTGCCCTGCCGAACACGCCATCTTCCACGCCCATATGATTCCCCTTCCTACGTGCTGAGTTTCTGTCAGTAATAGCCACAATGTTTTTCACTCAGCTTTTTCCATTTTTACCCAGAAAGGAGAAATAACAAATACAGAACCCTCAACATGTACCAGACACTGGGCTATGTTCTTTCCATGTAGAAAATCATTTAAGCTTATTAACAGCCTGATACAATCAGTCTCATTGCCTCCATTTTAAAATGGAAGAAACTCAAATCATCGTTAAGTGATCGCTCAAGATCACTGTCAAAGCTGAGGCTCAAATCTTGTAATTCTGCAAAGATTTACAGGTTGAAGAAATTTTCTGTGATCCACTCCTATCTGTTACAAATCAGTATATGGGTTTTGTTGAGTTGATTTGTACAACTTTAGTTTCTAAACCCAAGGTTCTTTCTCCACAGCCAATGATTCTGTCCCTCAGTGGACATTTGGCAATGTCTGTGAGACAATTTCACAAGAGCAGGGAGGGGGGAACAGAAAATCGCCCCCTTGAATGAGCTTGAAAAATCCATTCTAAACCATTATTATAGATCATTGGTGTCCTAGTAGAAGTAACAGTTGTATAATTTTTATTAATAAGGTTTTCACTAAAATGTTTTAAAAATGAGGACCTTTCAAGGTGCCTGGATGGCTCAATCACTTGAGTGTCTCACTCTTGATTTTTGCCCAGGACATGATCTCACGGTTCATGAGATAGAGTCCCACATCTATCAGTGCAGAGCCTGCTTGGGATTCTTTCTCTCCCCCTCCTTCTCTCTCTCAAAATGAATAAATAAACATTAAAAAAAAAAACACGAGGACGTTTCTGTTGTCAGAATAATTTCGGTGTTGTTCAGTATAAAATTTCTAGTGCTCTAAGGAAGTTTTATCCAGTATGTCCTATAGCACAATGCTCAGTGCATATAAGTTTTCAAATTTACATATATATAAAATGTTAGAAGTAGAGAGAACGGTGACTTCAAAGTACAAAAGCTAAACTACAAAAATTAAAATTAATTAATGTCCAAGTTAATGTCTACAAAAGTAACTGATTAACTTAGCACTTGCAATATAATTCAGTTCTTATATAGACACACTCACATTGTATTGTGCGATGTTTTTGATGTGACTTTGGTAGGTATAACAAAAGTAAGATTTTCTAGGCTCTACAGGAGGCTGGTCATAGTTCTGCAGTCATCATTTTAGAGAGTGACATCAGGAAACAGGACAAGACTAAGGTAGTAAGGGGCTGAGTCATGCCCAGATTTGAAAACACACACACACACACACACACACACACACACACACACACACACACTTTAGGAAGCAGAAACAGCAAATGCAAGGGCTCTGGGTGGGAATAAACTTGGCATGCTCGATGTAAGCTGGTGTTGCTAGAATGGAGAATGTGGGACAGAATATGAAGCAGATAATGCTAGAGAGAGAGAGAGAGAGAGAGAGAGAGAGAGCAAGCACCACCATTAGATTTGAATCTGAGCAAAATGGGAAGTATTGGAGAGTATTAAGTCATGATGTCCTAATCAGATTTATTTCATTTTTAAAAAAAATTAACTGGCCCTTAGGGAAGAATTGATATAAGGGATGTGTAGCAAAAATTGCTACAAGCTTACCCCAGGATCCATTCCCTCCTTCCTCTTAGAAACAGAACAAGGGGCACCTGGGTGGCTCAGTCGGTTAAGCATCTGACTCTTGGTTTTGGCTCAGGTCACCATTTCAAGGCTTGTGAGTTCAAGCCTTACATCAGGCTCTGTGCTGACAGCTCAGAGCCTGAAGCCTGCTTTGGATTCTCTGTCTCCCTCTCTCTCTGCCCCTCCCCTGCTCGCTCGCTCTCTTTCTCTCAAAAATAAATATTAAACAAATCAGTAAGCATTAAAAAAAAGAAAAAGACTACATTTCCCAAACTTCCTTTGTAGCTTCATGTAGCATGTTTGGACTTAATTGCAGCCAATAAATAATACATAAGGGGAAGTGTAGATAGGACTCCCAGGAAAGTACTTAAAGAGAACTGCTTCAGGTGGGAAGGACCCATTTTTTACCCTCCAGATTTCCTCCTTCCTTGGACCTGAAATGTGGACCAATGGGCTAAATTTTCACCAGGAGATGACTTGAGGATGAAAATGGGGCACCAAGCCTTGTACTAAGATAATGGAGTAGGAAAATAGAAGCCGTGGTAAAAGCCCTGGTGACAGTTTGAAGTTGCCGAAACGCTGGAAAAGTTACTTCCAAACTCATGTGAGAGAGAAATGAACTCCTCTTCTTTAGAGCATTGTTAACTTTTTAGACATAGAGTTGGAAGAATTCTAATGGACACTGGAGTTAAAAGTGAAAGTGAGAGAACAGTAAAGAAATTATTGCAGTGAAAGATGAAAGTGTGAGTGGTAGGAGTGGCTAGAAGTGTAAGACTTCAGATGTAGTTTGGAAACAGTGTGCAGAGCATATACTAATTGAGGCACCGTGTCAGGGGCTGAGAGACGGAGCCAAGTCAAAGATGATCTCTAGTTTTTTGGCACGAGCTAGAATGATAGTTGTCCTTTCCTGAAGTGGAGAATACTAGAAAAGAAGCAGGATTATGGGGTATAAATCAGGACTCTATTTTGGACCAAATCAAAGTTGAGATCCCCATTTAACATCCATGTGGTAAAGTTGAGAAATCAGTTAGATAGTTAGAGATGTACGCTTGGGGGAGGTCTGAGCAATAGAAATGAATTTATAAGTTCTCAATATATGGAAAGCTAAAACCGTGAATAAAACCATGTACAGTAAGCTTCAATAGAAAAAGAGCCAATGATTGATCCCTAGGGTGCCTCAACTTTAGAGGTCATGAAGAAGAGGAAGAGCCAATCTAGGGCCTATATAGAGAAGGCAATAACATAGAAAGAAAACCAGAGGCTGTGTAAAGAGAATGTTCTGGAAGAGAAAACTCATCAAATCTTTAAAAGCTGCTGGGAGGCTAAGATGATGACTGTAAATAGATCATTGATTCACAAGATGATTTGACTGGGAAAAGAAGTACCCAATGAACTTTGTTCTCCCTTATGTCTCATTGGCTAAAATGAGGCCACATGCTTAGCTCTAAACCAACGGTGATTAAATCCCTGGGCTGTGGGAAACACCTTTTCTGGAATCAATGGATCTTAGACTTTAAAAAATCAGGAACTGATACATAGAAAATTAGGGGCAGGGAAATGGCTATTGGTTGAGCCGTAAAGTATCTGCTGTAATAATTTTTATTTTTACAAAAAAAAAAAAACCCCACAAAACCCGAACCTCATCACACTGAGAGCTGGTACTACATTTGGCATGAGTAGTAAAATGATCTGGCACTTTTTTGTGATTGCTATCAATCCTATGCTGAGCAGGTGCTCAGAAATTTGTATACTTTTAAAATAATCACCCCCTGGGGCACCTGGGTGGCTCAGTCGGTTAAGCCTCCAACTTTGGCTCAGGTCGGATCTCCCATTCGTGGGTTTGAGCCCTGCATCAGGCTCTGTGCTGATAGCTAGCTCAGAGCCTGGAGCCTGCTTCCAGTTCTGTGTCTCCTTCTCTCTCTGCCCCTCCCCCTCTCATGCTCTGTCTCTGTCTGTATCAAAAACAAATAAAAAACATAAAAAAATAAGATAAATAAAATAATCACCCCTATCTTCAAAAAGGTCAATATGCCAGAGACTCCTAAAACTAAATAAAGATGCCAGCAAGTGAAAAAGGAATCCACTGCATGGATATTTTTTCTCCCTCTAAAATACTACAGCTACCTGCTTGTCAATCGGAGAAGCGTACACAAAGTTTGGTCACATGCATAAAAGCTAATGTAACTACAGTACAAGTTTTGAGGGAAGTGATGTTAGAGATTAAAAAAAAAAAAAGCATGCCCAAGAGAATTCTCAACAGAACCTTAAAATTCTGAGTCCCTCAGCTTCTGCTTCTCCATTCTCATGTGAAAACCCTCTTTAACTTGCCTTTACAAAGTTCCTTAATCATTCCACTGTCATTTGTCTCTAAGACCAGGGTGGATTGTGAGAACTAGCCTCTCCTCCTTTTTCTCACTCTACTGCCGGACATGGCAGCTTGTATTTACGACACAAGTAAGTGGCTTTGGGAAGCAGGGAGTGCTGCCTTATTCACAGAAGTATTGATCCTCTGGGACTATACTTGGCTTCACCCTCATAATAAAATAATGAACTAACCATACAATCCCTCTACTTTAGGAGTGCTACACTGCCTCTCTTAAGAAAACCTGAGGACACCAAAAACTGCTGCAGAAAACCAATAAGGAAATAAAGACTAAGTGGCCACCATGTGTAAACCAAACATGTCACACGGTGCATAGCACTGAGTAGCTCCTCAATAGATAATAGCTCAGTGAATACAAGAGACAGCAAAGCATACAGAGGGGTCTTGCCCTAGGAACTCTTATAATGTAGTCTGAGGAGAAAGCCTTAACAGATAAACATCTAAAGGCAGGGAGAGAATTTTGCCATGCCATTTGTTTCAGCTGGGGGAGCAAAGAGACAAAAGAGACTACTTGATGGCAGTGAGTAAAGTGTAAAACCATCAAATTCCAAAGTGAGAAGATATCAGGGATCCTCTGGTCCCACCCCCCACATTTCACAGTGAGGTCAGTGAGGTGCACAGAGGTCTCCAATGCAGCAGACGTCACCCAGCAAATTAGTGGCAGAGCCTACTCTGGTCCCTAGGCCCCCTTCCCCCACTGCCTCACCTGGCTGTCTACACCCGCTTTGTAATGCCAAGACATGTTCTCCTGTACTGAAGGACAATTTGCCAGGAGAACAAGTATGAAAGCCGCAACAGACCACGCCCCATACTCTACTTTGCCTTCTGGATTCATGCTTTCATTCACCCTTCACTTTTGACCGCAGGTCATTAAGAATGGCTACCTTTGAATAATAATCTCCTTAAGTGCATGACAGATGCTGTTGTTTACCTTGCCAATAAATCATTCACCGCCATCCTCTTTCTCCTCTCCAGTGAAATTTTCAGTTCTGTTCAGGTATCCAGGGGGCAGGCGCCTTACAGGGCTCTGAGACCCTCCACAGCCTCCAGAGATGAATTGTGATTGGCCTAAGAGGCAGTCTTTGCCAGTGATTGGCTTAAGAGTAGGAACACGTTCCTAGTTCTGGCCAATAAGACGTGAGAGGAGGTTAGCTGGGAGTTGTTTCCAGGAAAGCTTTGGCTGCTCTTTAAAAAGTAGTGGAAGAAAATAGCTGCATCTCTTTTGCCTTTAGATGTTGTTATTAGAGGATGAGATGCCTCAACGTGCCTCAGCCATCTAGGGACTCTGAAGGGAGTCACGTGCTGAGGCGATGGAAGTGGAGAGGTAGCCAGAACCTGTGTCTTGAATAATGGGGTGGGGGTGGGGGTGGGGGTGGGGGTGCCTGCGTTCATTAAACCGGTAACTCCTCATCTCTAACTTCTTGTTATGTGATAAAATAAATACCCGCATTGTTCTAGCCACGTTTAACGGGGCTCTCTGATCACAGCAAACAAAAGCATCCTAATTATTATAGGATAGTGTAAAATGAGAACCCATCTTCAGTATTTCCAATAATCCTGAAGAGGTTTCTTTTGTTTTCTAACAACCACAACAACAACAAAGAGGGCTGTCTTTAGAGCGGTGTTTCCACAACGAGGTGTTTGCCATCACAAGGCCTCCCTGGTGGCGTGATTCCACCATCCACCAACTTTTAACACTCGTGTTTCCAGCATGTCGATTATTTTTAATGTGGGATCGTGGCCTGAGCCAAACCTTGTTTATACCATTCGGGTTTGACATGCCTCATGACTGTTGAGGTTTCTCCTATTTCTTATGCCTGTTGCATAAGGCCGGGAATATTGGGGGGGGGGGGCGGGGGAATTAGATGTTGGAGGAGGAAGCAAATGCTCAGTATCAGCCTTATGACGACTAATACCTACTTCCTACCAGATGGATGAGATTTCAGGGTCTGCTAGGCTCATGAGGTATACATTTGAAATTTATAAAATGTTTCCTTTGTTTTATCTGTTTGAATGAGGGCAGTAATGATATTCCTTCACTGTATATAGTTATTAAGAGCCCTTTGCTTATGTTAAGGAGCTTATGGAAGGTTTCAACCAAACACAAAACCACTTATTAGGACAAATAGAGCTTTTAAAAGAATACTATGCTCTCATGAATAAAGTCGTTTCTGATTGGCTAGAGTTGCAATTTGGCTTTTATCAGTAATTAAGGGCAAGCCATGGAGTGAACTCGTTAGTTGACACCAATTACAATTGGTAAACGGACTAATGAGTCCAAGAAAAAAGTTATTTATTTCTAAACTTTTGAAGCATAATTGTTGTGTAAATCGGATAGCACGCAAATCTTTTCCATACGTTTAGGTTGGTAATTGAGAAATAAAATGGTTACCAAATGTACTCTTTGTCCAGTTTCGTTCTGCAGTCGATCTCTCTCGGGACTCTTTAAAGTGTAAGGAAAAGGTGATGTCAACAGCAACGTACTCCGGGCAAACGGAGCCAGGATTAATTAATAGAGATGAAAGGGAAACACTAGGCCTTTCTTAGCCATCGCCTTACAGTCCCCACAGTTAGATACGCACTGCTCTGCAGATGCCCGAACCCAGTGTGAGGATGCGGGCCAGGGTCCGGAGTCTGCCTGGTACTTAAAAACAAAACAGAACAGGAGAATGAGGCTTGTCTCCTTCTCCTTTCCAGCATGTAGTCTTTAAACTGAGGCGCTCTCAAGAGCTTTTCCCTTTGAAGTTTAATACGTGGGGCTTTACATCAGTATAACATTTAAACGTGTTAAACAAATTAGTCTCTGGTTACAAAAGTTTTGAGACATTTGCAAGTTGCTGTTTAACTAAATTTAATATGTGCTGGCAAAGTTGATCGTGTAGCCGTTCATTTAGAAGAATGCACATTTGGAATGATTAATAAACAAACCAGCCTCCCATTGCTTCAACCTCTGTGTTTATTTGAAGGCAATCTACTTTAAGAAGACATTAATATTCTTAGAATTATTATTAGAATAATTGCTTTTACTCCTCTCAGAACACACATTTTTTCTCATTTCCCTTCAGCATAGACAGCTTTTCACTCAGATATAAACTTCCCATTATTATTCCCCACCCCCAAAAAATGAAGAATAGGAATTATACACTTTTCACTAAGGAATAATTAATTTGTCTCAAGTATTAGAACAGAGAATTGTGGAGTGACTTTGAATGGTAGTCTCAGAGGAGTAGCATTGTTTGTTCTCTCCAGGCTTTAATGAGCTTTAGTAAATGGCCAGGAAAAATTACCTTCTTTCTGTAATATGAGAGAGGCGAAGAATGAAGGAAGCTATAGAATCCCTGAGAGGAAAGGGAACACGCGCACACACACACACACACACACACACGCACACACACATCTCCTTCACAACAGCACTTGAGTTGGTTAGGAGGACACAGTTCTCCTTTGGACTTATTTGAGGACAAGGGATCTGGTTACTAAGTGCATTAAAACAGAAGCATGTCCCTAATTTGTATTGATTATTGTTATCGTTACCACTGTTGAATCTGCTGGGGAAACCATCCATCCTGTAATTCCATGGGGTTGGATATTCGTTACACCCGCCATGTTAAATTTCTTTCCTCTTTAATGACTGGAAGAGAATTAGAACTGGAGCTTTAACAGAAATTAGCTGGAACGGGCCTGCCCCTCCTCGGCAGGTCACTGAAGTCCGTAAGAAGAGCCCCTAGGCTCTAAAGCTCCTACGCTAAAGGCGACCCCCCGCCCCAGCCCCAGCCAAATAACTTGGATGAAGGGCCAAATTATTTCCCCCAAGTTCCCATAGACCGCTGGGCTTGCAAGGCTGCTGCCTCGCCCTGTCTTCAAGAAATGCATCTGTTCAGCCCTGAAGTTTCTCAGGCCAAAGAGAGATTTCGCACTCATTTTAAGGTGTTCTGGAAGGTGGACTGCCCAAGAGACACCCAGACCCAGAGAAAACTCAGTTCTCTCTTTTGTCCATCCTCTCAACCTTGAGCTGGGGCTTCCAGGGGACCACAAGATAGTACCCTCCCTAATTCGAAACCAGCCGAGAAACGGCACAAAAGGACAAGTCAAGAAAGGGTCCAAATATCACTCCCAGACTGATGAGGCCGATGTGTGCAAATGTGGCTTTTGTCTGTGGGCAAGTGAGCTAGCAAACAGCACCACCGGCCTCATTGCTCTAGCCTCTGCGGCTCCGGGGAAATGCAGGGGGAGCTCGCGCCCCTCCTCCCCATGAGGAAGTGGCAGGGGCCACCAGAGTCTTCCTTTCTATTCTCAGGTGTCTAGCATTCCCATGCCCAGTATGGAGGGAGGGCCACTGTGGGGCTGCGTCCAGTCTGTCCCTACCTGCCCTAGATAGTGCTCTTTCTTCCTTTCCTCATCGATAGTTGCCAATCTTAAGCTTTATTCTAGCAGGATGCTAAGCCACCACTTTGACCAGTCTTATAAGCTGGTTCCCACTAACAGTGGAATGCCTCACAGAAGCTTAAAACATTTTGGGCTGTCCATGGGGGGATGGGGAACAAAAACATAGTTTTGACTGTCACTTGCACTTCTTACTAGTTTGGGGCCCTCAGGCAATTTCTTTTACCTCCCTGAGTCTCAGAATCTTCATCTATAAAATGGGGCTAATGCCAACTGTTGGTGAAGTCTTTGTAAGGCAACATGTCTGCACAAGGTCTAACACTCGGTAAATGTGTGTGTCCTTCTGCTCATATTCAGATATAAGGACATGATAATAACAATAGTTTCTAATTATATAATGCTTGGAGTTTACCAAAGGCTTTAAAAAAGTTTTTTTAAATGTTTGTTTATTTTTGAGGGAGAAAGACAGAGTGGGAGTGGGGGAAGGGCAGAGAGAGAGGGAGACACAGAATGGCAAGCAGGCTTCAGGCTCTGAGCTGTAAGCACAGAATCTGACATGGGGCTCGAACCCACGAACCACTAGATCATGACCTGAGCTGAAGTCTGATGCTTGACCAACTGAGCCACCCAGGTCCCCCAGGAGTTTACCAAAGGCTTTAATATAAATAATCTCAAGAGCTATGAAGATTACAAGACTCTCAAAATCCCCCTCCTTTGGCAGGAATTCTCTCTGTTGGAGGTGATAGAACCAAAGCTCAGGAATTGACTTGTTCAAGGTTGTGCAGCCAGGAATTGACACTGTTCAGATGTGAATATGAGTATTCTGCCTCCCAATTCTACTTTCTACTCATCAGATTGGTTATAGTAGCAGATTTTCTAACACTAAAACACTGGAGATAGTTCCCGCCAAGGGGCTCCATCCACCTACCAGATGTGCTTTCTTTAGCTGACAGACTTTCTAAAAAATTTGAATTTTTTGGTGAACATTTCAAAATCGGGATATTACCTGTCAATATTTAACTTACAGCTTCTCTTCAAGACCATGAGGCCTAGACCCACATGCCCATGCACCTCCACCTTCTATTCATTCTGCAAGATCGAGAAAGCTCCTTCTTTGCCCTCCCTCGCCTGTAAAATGTGGCCAGCCATGGTCCCTACCTCAGAGGGTGGTTGAGAATGAAATAAGATAACATATGCCTGGGTGGCTCAGTCGGTTGAGCGTCCGGCTTCAGCTCAGGTCATGATCTCACGGTTCGTGGGTTTGAGCCCCGCATCGGGCTCTGTGCTGACAGCTCAGAGCGTGGAGCCTGCTTCTGATTCTGTGTCTCCCTCTCTTCCTGCCTCTCCCCCACTAATGCTTTGTATCTCTCTGTCTTTCAAAAATAAATAAATGTTAAAAAAAATATTTAGAGCAGTCCCTGGCACATAGGTAGATATACTGTCCGCCAGCAAAATGGAGGCTGGGGGTTACCCTGAAGAGCTGTGACCTCTTCTAATATTTGAAGAAATGTAAGATGGAAGTGCTGTTTTAGCATGACATACAAGCCAAAGTTGGTTCTTACACAGAAAGCATAGCTTAACCCGGCTTTAATGCCTGAGCTCTTCCAGCTGAGATTCTGAAGAAACGATTTGTCATGTCTCCTGTTTATGATATTTAAAGCAAACAAGGGGGAAAAACTAACTTTTGAGCTGGCATTTTGCATGGCTTTGCAAGGAAGGAAGGAGTAAAGAAAGGGAGGGAAGGAAGAAGGAAGAAAAAAAGAACTTTGCGTGGCTGTGCTTAACCCAAAGAAGGAAGGGAGGGAGGGAGGGAATGTAGGGAGAGGAAAGGAGAGGAGAGGAGGGACGGGGAGGGGAGGGGAGAGGAGAGAGGAGAGGAGAGGAATAAAAGAGAGAAGGAAAAGGAAAGAAAGGCAGCAAAGGTTGTTCTGAATATCAGGAAGGTGACTTATCCACGCTGCCAGAATGCTTTAGAAGCGCCAGTGCCCTCTGGTAGCAACTTGCATTTTGCTTTGTTTTGTTTGCAAAAACTTCAAAGTTTCTCCAGGCTTCATCCTCAATTAGAACAAATGTCAGTAACATGCTTGAAGAAAATTTGTTTAGAGATGTGTGTATGCTTGAAAATTGCACATTACACATGCCCCATGCATGATTTTCCACTAAATTTTTAACGATGAGCGGAGGTACATGGTTCCAGATAGACGAGTGAATCTGAATGTCTATATCTGGTGCTTTGCACGTTGACATAAACACAGCTGCTTTTATACATTTGAGAACATTTGTGTTTATTTGAATGTGTGATGGGGAGGTCATCAGAATGAACACACTCGTTGTGTTTATTTGAATCTCACATTGCTCATAAGAATACATGCCGTGTTTGAACATGCAGTCAAACACCAGCTCCTCTAAAAGGCAAATCAAACCCCCAAAAGGCCGTTCATTGCAAAACCCCATTAATGCTGCATTAGAGTTGAAATTTCGTTCCCATGAAAGCCAGAGAATTTGGAGTTAAAGGTTTTCAACAGCAATCTTATTTCTACTAGCTCAAGAGAACTACAGTTTTTTCCCCCACTACTTTATCACAGTACATAAAATTTGTATTTGGTAATGAAAGGGAGGAAGGAAGGAAGGAAGGAAGGACCCCAACTCTAGCACTAAAGTACCAAAAATGCTAGCAGGGTACTATATGCAATATTTTATTATAGCACTGATAACATAAAGGGCACCTAACCTTTGTTACTTCATATTTGGGGGCTGCTGCTGGTGTGTGGATGAAGTTAGGGGCCTCTGTCACAGGACGAGGGTTTGCAGATTTGAGTAATGGTTCTGGCCATGGTGATGATTTGAAGGCACACTTCAGTCTCACCTTTAGTAGCACAAAGACATTCTAATGCCATTTAAAAAAAAAAAAAAAAGCAGGTAGGTAAAGATGTGATCCATGAGTAGAGGCACTTATATTAGGCCTGCTTGTTTTTGGTCCTTAAACAGACGTGACTGTAAACCACAAGCCGTCCGTGATTCACAATCTTTTGCACACTTCAAGAGGAAGAACGGCATTAAAATCCAACCTTGACCCTTTGAAGCAATGCAACCGGCTACGTGTGCTCCATTTTCAACCACTGCTCTAGCTAAGATCACGTCCTCCTTGTGTTAGGCCAGGGTAGTTTTTTGAAATCTTAACCCCCTCCCTCTGCCACAATTTGGAAGGAGTGTTTGGACTGTCAGGTACTGAGACCTCTGCCACTGGAATCTTCAATATTAGGTTTGTGTAGCTTGTTACCTATGGTTTTCTTTGGGGAAAATATATGAGAAGCAAATAAACAGAATGGAGGAGAGGGGCACACAGAGCAAAATGATATTTTCTCTGTAAATTAAATAGCAGATGCAGGTGATTGAACAACAACAAGAAAAACTATGTGTTTCTGTTTGGCTCATGAGAACAGACAAGATTACAGCCAATGGTGGTTTGTACGCTATTAATTAAAGCTGAAAGGAGCGGGGAACCAGGAGGGGCTGAGCCCATGTTCCCACAGAGCCAGGGAACACTAGGCGTTGGCCACCATGCAAGACTAGAAGTCTGCGAAAAACGTTCAAAACGAAAAGCATTAAAATCCTTTAACGTTGTTGTCATCCAGAACATGCTAGAGTAACATAACGTCTCTGCTGCCTCCCCATTAGAACGATGACAAATTTTGAAACTGCTAAGCGTTTTAATTTAGGTAAGTTCAGAGCAGAAGCCATGATTCTTTTCCTTTTCCACTGTCATTGACGGGAACCACGTCTTTGTTTTTCTACCAGGATGTGCTTTTGTCTACCTCAAATATTATTACTTCATTGCAGTTGGTTACTCCATTAGGTTTAACACTTCTTAAAGATTATTTCGGAAGCGACAAATGGAAAAGAGGAGAGGAATCGCATTTTAAATCAAGCAATTTCATGAGTTTTATGTGGAAAACAAGCAAGACTATCTCGAACCTCCCATTTGATGAGGCCCCAAATATACAAAGGGATCAAACTCCATATAGACAAAAGGATTTTTTCCCTGACTTTGGAGTGATGTCTTGTTACGCTAATGCCTCTTGACAGCTATCATAGACCTTCATTTACAATCGTTAGAACTGGGAATGCTAGATTCTGCCATTTTAAACCTCAATGTCTCCCAATCAGAAACATGCAAAGTTGCCTCTCAGAAGGAGACTTGGGGGCACCTGGGTGGCTCAGTTGGTTAAGCGTCTGACTTCAGCTCAGGTCATGATCTCA
>NC_043707.1:70985513-71016003 GCF_006229205.1 Suricata suricatta
CCTCAGCTTGAAGACGTAAATCTTCCAGATGGCCAACAGGCACATGAAACAATGCTCAGCATCACTCAGCATCAGGGAACCACAAATCAAAACCACACTGAGATACCACCTCACACCGGTCAGAGTGGCTAAAATGAACAAATCAGGAGACTATAGATGCTGGCAAGGATGTGGAGAGATGAGCACCCTCCTACACTGTTGGTGGGAATGTAAACTGGCGCAGCTGCTCTGGAAAACAGTGTGGAGGTTCCCCAAAAATCTATCAATAGAACTCCCCTTTGACCCAGCAATAGCACTGCCGGGGATCTACCCAAGGGATACAGAAGTGTTGATGCATAGGGCACATGTACCCCGATGTTCATAGCAGCACTGTCAACAATAGCCAAATCATGGAAAGAGCCTAAATGTCCATCAATCAATGAATAGATAAAGAAGATGTGGTATATATACACAATGGAGTATTACATGGAAATGAGAAAGAATGAAATCTGGCCATTTGTAGGAAAGTGGATGGACCTCGAGGGTGTCATGCTAAGCGAAGTTAAGTCAAGCAGGGAAGGACAGATACCATGTTTTCACTCTTAGGTATAACAGGAAAAACCTAACAAGGGACCATGGGAAGGGCAAGGGGAGGGAAAGAAAGTTAGGGAGACGGAGGGAGGCAAATCATGAGAGACTCTTGAATACTGAAAACAAACTAGGGCTGAAAAGGGAGGAGGAAAGGGGATGGGGGTGATGGTCATGGAGGAGGCACTTGTGGGGAAGAGCACTGCGTGTTACATGGAAACCAACTTGGCAATAAACTATTAATAAAAATAAATAAATAAATAAATAAATAAGAAAGAAGTAAATCTATCTCTAACTCATGCATGGAGCCTTTCTCATTTCCCACAAACAGCTAAATGAGAGCCACAGGAAAAGTCTTCTAAAAAGTTTATTTTCTTAGAAATAATTTAAAAAATTTCCATTAACTCTGAAATAATTCTACTTAAATTCTTGAACTCTAAAAAGGTTTATAATCTTTGTTTTACCCTCTTCTGCATTACTTCAGCCTTTTTCATGTGAACCAAATAGAATAGCATAATCAGATAATTTAATCAACAATAACCTATTTCAGCTGCACATGGTAAATTACAATCTAAATGAATCCTATTCATTATCTACAATTTAAAGGGATTGATCTCTTATTTGACAGAGATAAAAGAGTTGGCTGGTTACGGTGATGCTGGCACTGGTAACTGTGCCTGCCAACAACCCAGTCCAATAAACACTGAATTCTGTTCATCCAATGGTTCCTTGTCAATAAGCCATAATCACATTTGGGCACACATTACTAGATTTTAACAAAGTAGAATTAATCTTCTGTGTGCCCTTACAGGCTATGTTCACAAGGTTTTTTTGTTTGTTTTTTTTTTTTTTACAAGTTTTTAATAGGAAAGTCTTTAAACAACCAGTACAGAACATTCAGATTGAAAAGGATGAAAAAAATCTAGTAGCAGAATTGGTTTTATCACTATAAATAACCGCTATGTGGGGTATCAAGTTTCTGCTCAAAAACATTTCCCTCCCCCACTCTGGAAAACAGTAAACAGTATGGAGGTTCCTTAAAAAATAATAAATAGAACTACCTTACGACCCAGCAATTGCTCTACTAGGTATTTATCCAAGGGATACAGGTGTGCTGTTTCAAAGGGGCACATGCACCCCAATGTTTATAGCAGCGCTATCAACAATAGCCTAAGTATGGAAAGAGTCCAAGTGTCCATCGATGGATGAATGGATAAAGATGTGGTGTGTGTGTGTGTGTGTGTGTGTGTGTGTGTATGTGTGTGTATATATATATATATATATATATATATATATATATATATATACATCCTTTTCCAGTCCTACAGCAGATTACAGATGCTTCAGTCACATACCTTTGACCAGTGTTTAAACAGCTTATCTACCGTCCAATGTGTTTTTAATAGTCATCATTTTCCAAAGTCATATGAGAACGTTGGTTGACTACATTTTCCCATACTCAAATATGCTGAAATAAGAAGACAGTTAGTCACCAGTCCCCAAGTAACATTAGCTGCTCTGAATAGAACATTAAATGTAGTTTAGATCTAATTGGCCTTCCTATCATAGCCTATCAAATTTGGAAACCTACATGAAGTCACCCAAAGAAGCTCTTAAAACATGCAGCTTTAGTAAACAGTAATTAAGTATTATTAGAATGATGACTCTATTTTAATAACATCTGCACATACAACTTCAAAAATCTCTGTTCCGATTTTGAAAATGAGAGAAAAGGACAAACTAAAATGCAAGTGATAGATTAGAAAACACCTTGTGAAAACACATAGCAGACAGGGACTTTATTCCTCCCCTGAGTTACAGAAGCTATGAAACAATCCCCTCCAAAAAATCCAGTATTTTTCTACTTATATTTTTATTATATCTTAAGGGCAATTTAACTCCTAAGCCTTTTAACCTTTGGCCAAATCTGGTAAACTTGCAGATATAGGTAGCATCAACAATCCTCATTTTAAGGTGACCATGATAAATTCAAACACATAATTTAAAATATTCCTTATATTGTAACTATGACAAGAATTTTTAGGATTTAATTTTAAAAAACATCTGCACGTGTTCAAAATAAGTAGATTCAGTCCAAGTCTCTAGAACTTTCAACCTCTAAGCTTTCAACCTTAGCTGCTCAGGAGAATCAGCCAGGGAACTGAAGCCCAGGCTACTTCCCAAACGAATCAAACCAATCTTTTGAGGGTGAGACCCAGCTAATACCATTTTAAAAGCTTCTGAGGTGACTCTATCAAGTTACTAACGTTGAGACCACCAAAGATTCTAACAGTATAAACTTGATTCACTATTCCACAAACAGAAAATGCAAACGCATATATGATATGGAGCAAAAAAAAAAAACCAAGTCGTCTTTTTTTGTGGTACAATATACAGTAACTTTTTCCTAAGTGATCCTGACATACTTCAGCTCAAATTAATTTTTCCATCACAAGAACAAAGTCAGCAAATTGGTCAACTAAGAGATAAACTACAGATCTGGGAGAAATGGAAATACCTTTTATAACTAATTATTATATAGAGCTGCAACTAGTCTGTACCTGGAAATCAGTGTTGAGATGAAACATTTATTTTTCCGAAGGACTTACATTTAACTCTTGTTCTTCAAGAAAATAAAAGTCCAAAAGATAATGATGAAAATGGTTCAGCCCTATCAATGAGAAAATACCTAGTCTGAAAGCAAATCTCAAGAAGCCCTCCTATACATTTTAAATGGCAAGAAATTTAAATTGAATCTATTTGCATAAACACTTCACAACTTAAAAAAAACACTTAAAAGTTTTACATATGCTCAAGGATTAATTAGTATTCAGAAATAAAGACCACACAGAAACTCAAATCCAATAAAGATTCTTCTACCAGTTCAATTACATTTTTTTTTTCCAAAACAGCTTTTACTGTAATAGTAGTTTACATTTATAATGTTTTGACATTTCTTAGACTCTCTAAGAATCAATCCATCCATCCATCCAACGCCTCTCAGAGGTGGATACTAATCAGTTAACCACATTATTCTCAACTCCCTATTTCTGAGGCTGAGAAAACTTACTCATAAGCAGTTACTGATTGGAGCCAACATGAATGACACAAAAGAAATACCTGAACATTTGCCAACATTCACTGTTTTTTGTTTTTGCTTTTCTACTGATCCACACCACCTCAGCCAATAGAAGGAAGTTATAATGTGAACACTTATCCAACTGTTTTCATAACTGGGCTATCACAAAAGCTACATAGGGAGTCCTTGCCTTCCAAAAAAAAAAAAAACACTCTGTCAAAAGAGAGTGAGTATAATGAACTGGGAAAAGAATGAAAAGGTTTAACAGAAATGGACAGAAGAATTATTCACAGCAATTTAATTGAAAGTAATTGATATTTTAAGTATTGGGAAAGAAGATTCTCATTTAAAAAATTAAGCAACAGTGCTAGAAAATACACTTATGGTCATCCAGAAAAGTCTATGTACACTTTTTTTTTAATGTTTATTTTTGAGACAGAGAGAGACAGAATGTCAGTGGAGGAGGGGCAGACAGAGGGAGACAGAATGCAAAACAGGTTTCAGGCTCTGAGCTGTCAGCACAGAGCCCATGTGAGGCTGGAACCCACGAAAAATGAGATCATGACCTGAGCCGAAGTCGGATGCTTAACTGACTAAGCCACCCAGGTGCCCTATGTACACTTTAATTTCAAAATTTCAAGCATCAGAACCAGGCTCATATATAACAGATATTTTTAGAATTACCATACCTGAGAATTTAATATCTATAATGAATATACTGGGGCTTCAATGGAAAAAGTGGACACCATGAGGGAACAGGTAGGTAATGTAAGCAGAGCTATGGAAACCTTAAGAAGGAACCAAAGGAAAACAACAAAGATCAATTACCAATTAACGCTATGACAGAAACAAAGGCCTTTGATGGGTTCATCAATAGACAGGACACAGCCAGGAAAGGAATCCGTGATCTTGAAGATATGTCAATATGAATTCCCAAACTGAAAAACTATGAGGAGAAAACAAACAAACAAACAAACAAAACAGGGTATCCAAGAACTGTGGGATAATTACAAAAGATGCAAAATATGCATAATAGGACTGACTATCAGAAGGAAAGTAAAGCCACAGAAGAAATTTGAATAATGGCCAAAAATTTCCAAAATAGGTAACAGATACCAAACTACAGATCCATAAAGCTCAGACGCCAGGAAACAAAACACGGAAAATATCTACACTTAGGAATATTACTGTCCAACTACAGAAAAGCAAAGACAGAGAAAATCTTGAAGGAAATCAGAGGAAATAGCACCTTACCTAAAAGGAACAATATTAAGAATTACATCAGAAGGGCGCATGGGTAGCTCAGTTGGTTAAGTGTCCAACTTCACCTCGGGTCCTGATCTCATGGGTTTGTGAATTCAAGCTCAGTGTCAGGCTCTGTGCTAACAGCTCAGAGCCTGGAGCCTGCTTCAAGTTGTTTCCCTCTCTCTCTGCCCCTCCCCTGCTCATGCTTTGTCTTTCTTAATCTCAAAAATAAATAATTAATTAATTTTAAAAAAGAATTACATTGCAATTCTCTTCAGAAATCATGCAAGAAGTGACTGAAGTAAAATATTTTAAAGTACTGAAAGGAAAAAAAAAAAAACACCAACGTAGAATTCTGAATCTCAGAAAAATGATCCTTGAAAAGTGAAAGACAAATCAAGATTTTTCTCAGAGAAACAAAAATTAAGGGAATTTGTTACCTGCAGACCTGCCTGCAAGAAATCTTGAAACTTCTTCAGAGATTAAAAAAATGATAGGTATTAGCAACAAGGTTTATATAAAGAATGAAAACTCTTACAAAAATAAAGGAAAATAAAACAAAATAGCATTAAGCACATACACAGAATTATATACATATATGTATATCTATAAATATATATATAACCAAGGCAAAAACCCTAAAAAATGGATAATTTTAACAATTTCAAAATCACAATCTATGGCATACATATAAATACCATGAACCAAACTGAAAAGCCAATTACTGTCTAAGGAAAGTTGTTAATAGTCTTAGTATTTTTATTTTAATACCTAAAAAGACAACATTTACATTGTGGGGAAGGAGACAGTAAAAGATGGGCTTCTCTGGTGAACTGGGAAGATGAAACGGCATGCTCTGTTCAGTGTTACATGGGTTCCTTCCCATTTAGAGCCAGTCTTCATCTGCAGATGCAGTTTTTTTACTGCTCTGTGCTGTAGGCTTAAAGGAATGCATGCATTCTGGCCCTTGTCAAGAGAACTGCAGTTGTCTACAGCAGCAAATGACTGGATAAATCTTAATCAGAAATGAAGTACTGGGAAGGCCATTGTGGTGACAGATCGAAGCCAAACCTTCCAATCCAGCTTTATCCAACTAAAATTCTGAGCTCCACCTGAAATTTCTGATCTCCATCTGATTTCCTTATGTATTTTTTCAATCAGTACAGAACTCAACGGAGCGGGGTGGGTATATTATCTGCTCCCCGAGACCCAAGCAATTATCTCGAACATCAACCATGTTTTTATAACTTCATCTAAATATTTGACAATGAAAGGCCTAGGGTGTAGGTATAGAGAAAGTAACATGCAGATGAAGAGATATAAAATTCGCTTTAAGGAAGAAAAAAAGAATAGTTCTTTAGTATTTCAGAGAGCACCTTCCTTCTTGGACTTCGAGTACCATGAGGCATCAGGATGGAATCACACGTGGGTTTACACTATAAAGCTAATAAAGTTTAAACTTTCAGTTCATACACTTGACATGGGCTCCATCCAAAAGTCATAGGCATGATTTTATATTGTTAATTTTGTACTTTTCTTTCCTTAAAAGGACCCCAGAAATTATAAAAGTTTGAGGCCTCATAAAACTTGAATCCACTCTGGATGAAACCCACAAGAGAAAGCAGAATAAAGTCAAATGCATTCTAGATTGGGATTTTAAATTTTAATCCAACTCCTTAGTTGGTTCTGAAACTCATATCTTATTATAAATATTCTAGAATCGGGGCACTTGGGTGGCTCAGTCGTCCAGTAAGTGTTCGACTCTTGGTTTTGCCTCAGGTCATGATCTCATGGTTTTTATGAGTTTGAGCCCTGTATCAGGCTCCATGCTGATAGAGCTTGCTTGGGATTCTCTCTTTCTCTCCCTCAGTTCCTCCCCTATGCATGCGCGCTCTCTCTCTCTCAGAAATAAAAAAAATAAACCTTAAAAAAATATTCTAGAGTATTACAGCTAAAAGAAACAAAATCAGTACAAGTGGTTACTTCATAGTTTACCATGAAAGGCTAAAACCCTAAATAAAAGTCTCCTATTTCCCTTCCTCAAAAAGGGAGCTTATCGTTACACTGTTAGCTATTATGACAGCAACCTAGGAAAATGTTTATGATCTGATATTAAATGAAAAGATAAAATATTACAATCACTTTTATCTAAGAAACCTAAATTAAAGAAACTTGCAAAGAATAATGGACTTGTTAGTATATGAAATAAGATTACCTTTTCTCTCCCCTTTATCCAAATAATCTATAATTACTTATAGAATTTAAAATTTTTTTAAGATTTTATTTGTAAGTAATCTCTACACCCACTATGGGGCTTGAACTCAACCCTGAGGCCAAGAGTCACATGCTTCTCTGACTAAATCAGCTAGGCACCTGTATAAGTTTAGATTTATAATTTAAAATTTTAAATGTGTCTACAAAGAAATAAAACTGATCTTGCAGAGTTTTAAAACTTCTAAAACCAATTCCATACATTTCCAAATATTTTTAGCAACTATATTATTTTTAATGTAGAACTTTCTCAAGGTGACTACTTTGACAAATAATATTGTTTTGTGTCCTATTATTTTATATTTTACTTTCTTCAGAACTATGCTCAGAAGCTTTTAAGGAAGACAGGTGCACCATTCTAACTTACCCTAGATGATTGCACTTTCCTGCCTTCTTCGGGCTCCTCCCTTGGAAAGAGCTCCCGCTTATTATGACTGACAGTGCTTGTGCTTTTAAGTGACTACCTTACCTACTTCCTATTGCTAATGCTGTTCTAGCATAGAAAGATGACTATTACTATTAGGCATTACTATTCATTAAACTAGCAATCTTAATTTTATACATCTTAATATATCTGATCATGATCCTAGCCTAAAACAAAATGTTTTATGACTTCTATGCATCGCTCTACTTATTCAGAAATATTTTCATCGCCATCCAAGATAGGTTGCTCCTGCTTGGACTATATTACATCAATTATGTAAAACTGTATGTACTATGCCATGAATAACCAGGGAAAATGGTAAAAAAAAAAAAAAAAAAAAAAACTTAAAAATAAATGCAACAGTTCTATTCAAAACTATCTTTCACTTAAGCATTGGCAATTTCTTCTTAGCCTTTAATGTTAATCTAACAGTACTTATTTTAAATCATATTTGAAAACTATAACTTAGAAATGCCAACTGAATCCATATTTTTCTTAGCCATACTGTCTACGTAAGTATTTTATCAAAACCAAATAAAAAGATTACTTACATACCATAAATAATTTTCTTCCAAAAAAATCAACAACATGGTCTGAAATTCTCTGTCAAAATGAAGTTAAATAATCAATACATGTGGTTCTACCTTAATGGATTTTGCAGTGAAAAGAATCTTAAATCACAGAGCGTTATCACAAAGTATTTATCCTATACTATCATAACCTCATGATTAGATGCCCAATTTTCCCAAACTATCTTTGTCATTACTAAATTAAAAAGAGTTTCCCACTTTGCTTTTATTGTGCAATCAAATGCCAAGCATGGAATGTTTCTTTGACCCCTTAAACAAAGGTGAGCAAATATGCTATCACTCCAAAATTTATCTCAGAGGCTGAGGCATTCGATTTAATTGTAGTTGAAGGTTGAAAAACCTCTGATGCTGTGTAGGAGCCAAGAATTCTGTTCTTTGGGCTTCTCATAATCCCTGAATTAAATCTACAAATACAATCAAATAAAAAATAAGCAAAAGTTGAAATTCCTAAATTAAGGGATACAGAACAAATATCTTCCCCTGCATTTGACAATATGACAATGAATCACTGTGATAAAATTGACAATAAAGGAACTATCACATAAAACTTTTTCCATAGTGGAAAAATAGACTTAGGTTCTTTCTTCCTCTAGTAATTTGACTATCAACTCCTTAAAAACAATTATTTAGAAGCTAAGAAATTATTTTACACACACATACACACAAATTCCCCCGTCACAATTCAATTTAATATGCACTTTATAAAACTATATTCTTAAACTGCCAAGTTGGCAAAAATTAGGCGGAAAGAGTCAAGAAACTTTAGTCATGTTAAAAAGTCAGGGCTTTTCGGGGCGCCTGGGTGGCTCAGTCGGTTAAGCGTCAGGCTTCGGCTCAGGTCAGATCTCACGGTTCGTGGGTTCAAGCCCCGCGTCGGGCTCTGTGCTGTCAGCTAGCTCAGAGCCTGGAGCCTGTTTCGGATTCTGTGTCTCCCTCTCTCTCTGACCCTCCCCTGCTCGCACTGTCTCTCTCTGTCTCTCAAAAATAAATAAAAAGCATTAAAAAAAAATTTTTTTTTAAGTCAGGGCTTTTCTATAATTTTTATGAAAGTAAATCGATGTCTACTTTTAGGTACAAATAATAATATGAACTGCCAGTGATTTTTACTCCTTCCTAAGAGAAGAAATAGTTAACCTGAATGTCAAAACTTTAACTCCTGTAACATCATCATCTGATTTATATAGCAGAGAAGTGTAAGCCTATGAGGCAGGGCACTTGGGCAAAGCCTAGAGCAGCACAAAAAAAAAAGTAAACTCAGAACTACATTAAACCAAAAGACAACAGCAACAAAGAGAAAGTAAATATATTATCATTATTCACAACAATTTATAATTGTAGTTTTATAGTTTATATTTTCACATTCATTTTATCATTTGAAGATCATTTTATTTTCCCACTCTGAGAACAGCAGAAATAAGCACCATTTCTATGAAATGAAGTTATACATATAAAATACTTAAAATATCCCTAGTTTATAATAAGTATTCAATAAATGTTAGTTATCATTATTACTGTCTGTTACAGATGAAGGTCCAGAGGTCATGATGGCTTGCCATTGGTGGGAAAAGCAGAAAACCACTGAAGAAACATGGGCACAATGGTAAAGAAGGAAGAGAGTCAAATCAAGTAACAACAACAAAACAAGATCAAAGCAGGGTGCCTGGGTGGCTCAGTCCATTAAGTATCTGACTCCTAGTTTTGGCTCAGGTCATGATCTCAAGGTTCCTGAGTTCAAGCTCTGTGTCGGGCTCTGTGCTGAAGGTGTGGAGCCTGCTTGGGATCCTCTCTCTCTCTCCCTCTCTCTGTCCCTCCCCCGCTTGTGCTCTTTCTCAACATAAATAAAGTTTAAAAAAAAAAGGACCAAAGGGAAGTCAGAGTGGTCACGAGGAATATTAGATGGTAGCTAGTCACAGGCTTAAGTAGTTAGAGTTTCAACCTAGGACAAAACAAAAAGAGTGCTCTATGCCATCTCATCAGACAGACACTCCTGGACAGGTTCATCCCAAATCAGAGACTATCATAACAATTCGCAGGTTCAGGATCAAAAGTCACACATACCCCTAATTTTCCTTGCTGAGAAATCTATCTTGAGACACTAAAATATCATTAGAAGTGTGTTTGCTTCTTTTATTTTAATCTTCAAAACATAAAGGACAGTGGTGAATGGCTTTTATTCTATCCTATTTAATAAAATGAAGAAGCTGTCCACTAATACATACCTTAAGATCATGTCAAGTCAGTTTTTCTAATCAGCCCTTCTATGGAGGAAACAACTGAGCTATGTTGACCTTCTGCCAAAGGTGTAAAGCACACAGGGAACATATAACACTTTATTAGAGATGGGTGTGTTTTGTTAAAAAACAATACTATGGTGAAATTAAAAAATCCTGACAATTAGAAGTAGTTTCCTAAAATTTAAATACAAAAAATCACAAACTTCTCAGTTATATTTGACCAAGAATCTTCATGTCATTGGGGTGCCTCAGTCAGTTCAGCACCCAACTGCAGCTCAGGTCGTGATCTCAGTTTGTGAGCTCGAGCCCCACATTTGGCTCTCTGCTGTCAGGATGAAATCCACTTCAGATCCTCTGTACCTGCCCCTCTCTCTCTCTCTGCCCCTCCCCTGCTTGTTCTCTCTCTCTCTCAAAAATAAAATAATTAAAAAAAAAAAAGAATCTTCATGTCAACACCAACTGCTGAACTAGTTTCACCATGATAAGGACAAAACTAAAACAAGCCAAATGCAGGTTGAAGGAGGATTTTATTTATTTAATTCAACAACTCAATTTACTGAAAGCTCTAACATCCTTCCCTATATTCAAAATACTATACTTCCTATCACTGACTATGTAAGATATTGTCCTTTTACATCACACCTTAGAAACTGAAAGAGGGGTACCTTGGTGACTCGGTAGGTTAGGCGTCCAGCTCTCGGTTTCAGCTCAGGTAATAATCTCAGAATTCATGGGATTGAGCCCCACGTCAGAAATAAATAAATAAACATTGAAAGAAGGAGGAGGAGGAGGAGGAGGAGGAGGAGAAAAGGAGGAAGAAATTCAAAGAACCACATATAACCCTAATTAATCACTGAGCTCTTTTCTGAAGAACAAAAATAGGGTAGAGTTTACAACTCTCTTGCTTAAGACTAAATAAGAATTCATTTTTTGCAGTAGGATTTTAGTTATAATGTTTACACTGTGCAGACAGATTTTTTTAACTTCATTTTTTTTAAGTTACTATTAAAATGTTGTATATACTGTAACAATATTAACAAAAATAACACATACTAAAACATGAAGAAAATTACAGCAAGGCCCATTTTAGTTACTTAAAACCTAGTGAAAATCTTAAAAGCAGTCAAAAGAAAAATAAGGACATTATGTACTGCTGAACAAAAAGAATAATGATGGTAGCCTCATAAGAAACAACATAAACCAAAAGACAATGGAACAACACCTCTAAAGTACTGAAGGAACAAAAATACGTGTCAACCTAAAATTTCTATATCCATCAAAAATATTTAAGGCAACTAGGTACTTGTTCAGATATCCAAAAGTGAAGAGAATTCATCACCAGCAGACATTCAGTATAATTAATTTTTTAAAAAATCCTTCAGGATTAAGCAAAATAGCACCAAATAAAACCTGTATCTACACAAAGGAATGAAAAGCACTAGGGAATGGAAAATGAATGAGTAAATATAAAATAGGAATTTTTAGGGGCACCTGGGTGGCTCAGTCAGTTAAGCAGTCAACTTCGGCTCAGGTCATGATCCTGTGGTTCATGAGTTCAAGCTCCGCGGCAGGCTCGTGCTGACAGCTCAGAGCCTGGTTCGGATTCTGTGTCTCCTCTCTCTGCCCTTCCCCTGCTCATGTTCTGTCTCTCAAAAATAAATAAACATTAAGAAAAGAACAGGAATTTTTAATCTCTTTAAAAGATACCTGTTTAAAATAACATTATAGAATTTATATGTAAAAGTAAAATATATAATAATAGCAAAAGTCCAAGAGAGAGGAAATGGAAGTATAATGATTAAGGTTCTTACACACAACATAGTATAATATATACCATAAACCCTAAAGCAACCACTAAAAAAAAAAATCACAAGAAAGTCCACTGCTAGTAAGTCAACAAATGAGATACAATGGAATAAACAAAATACTCAGTTAATCCTAAAGCAGAAAAAAAGGGAAACAGGGAACAAATGTAACAATGTAATAAATAAAAAACAAATAGTAATAAAGCAATTTAAACCCACCCATATCAATAATTACATTATCTGTAAATGCTCTAAACACCACCATTTACAACAGGGATTATGAAATTGGATGAAAGCCCCAACTACATACTGCCTACAAGAAACTCACTTTAAATAAAAAGATACAAACAGGTTAAAATCAAGAGTGGGAAAAGATCTACAATCCTGACATTAATCAAAAGAAAACTCAAGTGGCTAATCAGACCAAGTAAGTTTCAGAACCAAGAATATTACCAAGAATAAAAACGGTCATCTCCTCATGAAAAGGAGGTCAATCAGTCAAGAAGACAAGACATTCCTACACATTTATGTACCCAATCATAGTACCTCAAAATACATGAAGCAAAAAGTAACAGAGCTTCAGAGGAAAATAGACAAATTCACAATTATTATCAGAGACTTCAAAAACCCCTCCTTCTATAACCGATGGAACAAGTTTGCAGAAAGAAGATCAAGGATATAGAGGAACAACTTTATGAACCAACTTGACATGACATTTACTGCATGCTGCACCCCCATAACAGAACATACATTTTTCACGTTGACACAGAACACTTACTGAGACAGTTTATACATGGAGGCATAAAACAAATAAATTTGAGGTTTACGCAAAGGGGTTCTAAAAATTCAAATATATGCCCTCCTCTTCCATTACACAGTTATAACTGGTAAGTAACTGCCAGCAAAAAAACCCATTTCCAATCTTCCCCCTTGCAAATAGAGAATTGTCTTTATCAATAAACTGAGGATAAAAGAGGCCAAGAAAGCTCAGAAAGGGGACCTCCTCACCCCTTTCTTGCCCCTACCCACAGCTGAAAACTTCCAGAGCCTGAATGGTAGAATTGTACGACAGGAGGTACCTGAGACCCCGAATCAATCACCCATGTAAAGGAAAATCATCCACCAAAATGATCATCTAATATATGAGTTGGGAAAAAAATGTCATTTCCTGTGTTTAGACAATAAAATTGTGGGCTTTGTTTTTGTTTTAAAAGGAGTAAGCGTCACTCTAACTTAGGAAGCTTCTAAAGAGCTTTATGCTGAGGAGTGCCGTGATTTGATTTACATTTTAAAAGGATCACTCTAGCTGTTATATTAAGAATAGTCTGTAGAAATGCAAGTGGGGAAGCAGACTAGTTAAGACATGGCAGTAATCCAGAGAAGAGATGATAGTAGGTATCTTGAACCAGGGTGATAACAACACAAGCGCTGAGTAGTTATATTCTAGAAATATTTGAAGGTAAAGTTAACATGATTTTTCTGACAGATTAGATGCAGAGTGTGAGAAAAAGAAAAGGCAAGTAAAACCCTGGCAACTGAAAGGATACAGCTGCCAGGGAGATAGAGAAGGTAAAAGATACAATAGATTTGGGATGAGGCAGTGGACAGAGATCTTAGCAGATCCATTTTGAACACACTGAGCTTGAGATGTTTACTAAGTACTCAAAGACAAATTCAAGTGGGCAGCCAAATTACTATAAAATAAGCCGAAATTACAAATATATATTGGGTTGAGTAAAGGGCATTAAGGGAAATAGGAGATGAATCAACGGAATCTACTCCTGAAATCATTACCGCACTATATGCTAACTAACTTGGATGTAAATTAAAAAATTAATTTTTAAAATGTGCCTTCAACAAAATAAGGAATATGTACTTGAAAGTTGTGAGCATATAAATCACCAACTAAGAGAGAGTAAATAGAGAAGAGTAAATAGAGAAGAACTGAGCCCTGAGTTATTCTTATGCTAAGAGGCTGAGGAGAAAAGGAGACTCCAACACCGGATTCGGAGTAGTGACCAATGAGGTGGGAAGAAAACCAAGATTATGGTATCTTGGAAACCAAGTAAAGATAATCTATCAAAAAAGAGGAAGTGATCAATTGTGTCAAATTCTACTGTTAGCTCAAATAAAATGAAGAACAAAAATTGACCATAAGATTGAGGGCAATTACTGGTGAGTTTAGGAATTAGAGTCAATAAGACAAGTTTTTAGTTTTACTGAAAAGGGAAGCCAAAATATGGCTGAGAAAAGGGGAGTCAAGAGAAAGGATTGTTTTCATTTTGGGATGGGAGAAATAATGGCATGTTCATATGCTATTTCTGCTTGAGAATATGATGATTATAGGAAAACTTCTAGAACCATGCACCTTGAAGGTTAGAAAACAGGATAAGGTTTAAAAGTTAATCCATAGTTAACAGGCAGAAAGGCAAAAGTATATAAATACAGCTACTAGTGGGTGAGTATAAAACTGTAAATAGTTAGGCTATAGTGAACCATAAAGCCCAGATATGTACAAGACCATCCCTCAAAAGTGGTCTTTCTGGAAAGCAGTGTTTGAATATTCATTTTTATTGCAATTCTGCTAGGTGCCAAAATCTATTAACAAGTCTTAACGAAGTAGGAGACAGACATCCTGGGGTTACCTTAATTGAGACCAATTTTTCTAGTGACTACTCTATGGCACTAGATATCCTATCCAGGACTCATAAGGGAGGCACTAATTAGCAATTCTAGAATTGCATTCCAATTAATCCAAAGTCCTCTAAACAGTAACTACCATGAGTCTTGCAAAAAATTTCAGAAGCAGAGAAATCTATAATTCTTGGGAACACTTTACAGATATCGTTGCATGGTTTCAGGCACTTTAAATACTACCAAATTCCAAAGAACAGTATCAACTTTAGTCCCGGAATTAGTTCATACGTTTACGGGGATTTTAAGAACATAGAGAGTAACATAATTTTCATTCAGTGAAGAGGACTACATAATCCATTCCGACTCACTGTCCTCATTTAAAGGATGATATCCTAATGTATTCATAAATTCACATAGTGGTGTTAGAAGCATTCAACAACAAACATTATTTTAAATGCTTAGGCCCTATAGACAATAAAATTATCAAGCATATAATTCTAGTATTTATGTACAAAGGTTTCATTGCAATTCCATCAGTCAGCATTAGCTACACGTGTCTCTGAAGAGCTAAAAAAAACTACTTTGTAAAAGCAACAAATTGCAATTCTAACAGCTAAGTAAGTAGTAAGCTAAGTGAGTTTTTATGGACTCCATGTCATCTTCCATTAGAAAAATTAAGTATACATTTTAATAAAATGACATTTTTCAACATAACACCCCAAAGAACCTTTCTCATAACTAATGTGTTTGTATCCTAAATGTAACTTACAATCTGCATGTTATAATATGTTAATATTTAAAAACAAAGAAATAAAAAACACACTTAAATTCAAACCATCTACTCCAAGTCAGTGATTCCCACTAATGAGGGGATCCTATATGCCTCTGCAAATCTGATAAAAGCTATGCATATAATTTCAGGGAATTTATGGGTGCCTGGAAGCTTATATACAGGTCCTTTGAGGTTTAAAGAATCTCTAATTAGTAGAAAACATGGAGTTCAAAATCAATCCAAAAACATAAAAAAATTAATATATGAAAAGAGGAACTATAATATGTGAAAAAAAAGAACTGTAACATACAGTGGGAAATGAATTATTTATTAATATTTGCCATAAGTGGCTATTTATTGAGAGAAATTATAATAAATCTGTACAAATATATGAATGCCTTAAAGAACTAAATGTAAGAAATAAAAATCATATAATACTATAACGAAATCTAGAGAATGTACATAATCTTGGTTGGGGAAAGTTTTCAAGAAACAGAAGAAACCTCGTTGCCTAAATGGATAGATTTGCCTGTGTAAATTTTGTAACTTTTGCCTAAGCTAAGAGAAAGCTTTACACTTACAGAAAACAACTGCAGGCTTTTTTCTTTCCTACAACAGAAATAAACTATTGCAGTTGTTTCATCGGGTAATACAATTATGTTCATTATATGGATATAAACAAGAAACAGGCATTACACTAAACCAATTTCTTTGTGTCAGAAATTAGATTTTCTCAGAATTATATTCATTCTTAGCAATAAATGCAATTAAACATTGATATTACCGTTTAAAAATTCTACTCAAACTGCTAAATCTTAGTGTAGTGTCAATATAAAGTCCCAAGCAGCCTGGTCTAATTAAAGAAGCACTTGATGTGGAATCACACTTCACTTGGGTTCCAATCCTGACTCTGCCACTACTAGCTACATGGTCAAGTTATATAACCCTGGAGTCTGTTCCCACATCTGTAAAAAGAGTTTTCTATGGTGTTCTTGAAAGATTACATATGAATATCACATATGGAAATACCTAGGACACAGTCTGATTATCAACTATGCCTTCTCTACCTTCCTTCCCTAAGATTATTAATTGGTAGCATCTGTTTTAGTACTGCTTAAGAGACTTTTCAAAAAATTAAGACTGATGATACAAAGTAATACATTTTATTTGCCATGTTTTTACAGCTCCAGACCATTATTAGTTCCTTCAGGTGTTTTGCATTTGAGCTCCTTTTCTTAGTTTATTTTTGAGTGCTTGGTTTGATCCATATTTACTCTTTCTGAAGCAATTTAAAGGTTTCTTACAAAAAATCATGGAAAAAACCACATTATTTTCTACTTGTGGCTTTCTACACGTTAAGATAATCCTCTTTTTAAAATCATTTAGGTTATGTCTATGGAACCCATTTTCAAGTATTAAGAAGAAAATCTGAGGCAAAAAAGGAACATAAAAAGTGAAGTTATCCTTACCACTCTAATTTGTCTAAGAAATCTAAATAGCAATATAACAAAGAACAAGTACAAATCTGAATTTTAATATAATTTTCCAATTTCTCCAAGAATTATTTTTTCTGTAACTCTGGATCATTAAAGAGGCCAGAATACAACCCTGAATGCTAAGTGGATCCAAACAAAAAGGAAAGGTGCATACTGGCCCCCTTCAATATTTAAGGTGAACAATTTTTCCATCACACAAGATGCAATTAATAAAATCGTGGTAAATAAATCAGGTCTCTCTTCAAAACTGTATAGTGCAAGTTTTACCTAGAGTTGAGGACTGGAATTCTCCTTAGCGCCTCCTTCAACTTTAGTTGCACTTCACCTAGATTTTTTTGATGCTCTTTGATAGACTGCTCTTCACAATGTTTCCAAGGCTTTTTGCAAAGTCTGCCAAAACTGCAACTAGGCAGTAACAGTATAATTATTTGCTAATACATTTTACCTTAATATTAATAATCACCCACAGCAGCATCTAGCTGTTACTCAGTCCAAATGATTTTGCTGCTGATATTTTATTGCTTGCTTCTTAAAAAGTACTTAAAACGACACCAAGGTGAATTTGTATGTATAAAAACACTTCACATTTCTTTTCCATACTCAAATTATTGCCTCTTGAGCTGGTTTTTAAATGCCATGTATATTTTTTTAATCAAAATGTATCACAGACATCCTTTTAACACTCCCTCTACATCCAAAATTCCTCCCAAATGCCAAAGTTCCTTACTAATCTGAAAGTACCTATTATCTGTGCATTTTTCTGGTCTTTCACAACTTCATACTCCCACATTTTGGACTTTAGACCTCTTCTCTCATTAAAGCAACTATTGTTAACTCCTTAAGGTACTTAAGCATATGGTTAATTTATTGTATAATCTTACTTTTCCTTCCACAAACTTCAATCTCACGATAATTCCCCTTCAGCGTTCCCTCCTCTTCTAAATTCATTCCATTAACATTGCCGAGAACCACGATCAACATTCCTATTCTAAGCCCAAAATATTAACAAAATGTTGCTCCACTAAAAGATGAAAACAACTTAAATGCCTGGATGGCTCCTTTCAGTATCTCACTGAAAAGCTTTTTATTTGCTTTCCTATCCTACCTAGCAGCCTATTTCTCCCGTCAGTTGTGTGGTCCCTTGCTGCCCCCAGCACAAGAGTGCAACTCACTACAGTGTATTTCTTTTACTCACCATCATTCCCAGTATCTCCCTCCATTTCTGAGCATTTATCACTTCGTGAACCTCCCCATCCCCAAAAGATCTGTATCCAGGTGCCAACATCTCAAATTGGAACACCTCTGGACTGGCTTTCAGTAGACTCAAGAAACACACCAGGCTGAGCGTTTCTGCCTCCTCCGGCAGTTCCCGCTCCCGACTGAGTTGGGTTTTCTTTAGCTTTCTCCGCCTTGGAATGCCTACTGGGTAGCCCTCAGAAGGCACGGGAAAGCCCACCCTAGCAACCTCTGCCCCGTGACCTCGCGAACCCAGCACACCACTCAAGCTTAATTCACACCGTTCTTGGAGCTTGTGTTCTCGACGCCCCCAGTCCCAGGTCTCTTTGCAAGCTCTTCCAGCTTCCTACCCCCGAGCCAGACCGCAGGTTAGACGAAAGCCCACTAGCTCGGGTTTCAATGCCTCCCTGGCCCGGCCCCTTCTATACCACTCAGCCCCGAGTGGCTCTGCTCCTTACCTAGCTTCGATCGGGACTCCTCCAGTTTCTGGATCTGGTTCTCCAAGAAGAGCATCGCCACTGCGAAGGCCACCACCGCCAGCAGCTGCAACTTCGGCGGCATCATAATCCTAAGGAGCCCCATGAAACCCGCTGCTCGGGATCAAGACATACCGCGTGGGGCGGGGAGCGGAGCCCCGGAGGCGAGTGAGACGCCGGGGGAAGCCCACCGAGCTGGGAGAAAAGCAAGGAGAGCGCGACTGCGAGGGAACCACCGCAGCGACCCCCCTTCTTGCCTCTCCAGTCCCCCGCCCCCAGGCGCCAGCCCCTACGCCGCCGGTGCCCTCTTCTCCTGGACCGACTCACCGGCCGCCCCCTCCAAAAGCCCGCGCAGCAAATACAGCGCGAAGAGGCTGCCGGGCTCTCGCCTCTCTCTACTGCCTCAGTCTCCGACCCCCGCGTCCGCCTGCCCGCCCGCCTCCTTCTCTTCCTTCCTTCCCTCCCTCCTTTGCTCGCGGCCGCGCGCTCCTCCGCCAGAGCTGCCGCTGCGGCTGCGCCGCCCTCGGCTCCGCCCCCTGCCCATCCCCCTTAACCACCACGCGCACGCATCCACGTACGCTGCTCGGCAACCAGAGGCTCCACCCTCTGCTCCCGTTTCGTTGTGCCTATTGGACCGAAGAACCCCGGAACTTAGCTCTCGGTTCGTGGTACGGTTGGTTTCCTTTGCCGCAGGTGTCAACCAAAGCGGCATTCGATTGGGTAAACTTGGAGAAGGGGGCAGGCCTAGACTGGCGAAGGCGGAGCTTTTTGGCTGCTTGACGAAATGTCGTGAATAAAAGGAAGGAGCGCGGAACCTCAGATTTGGGGAGTTTAGGAAAATGCCTGATAGAGGTTGTCGGAAGGACCCAGTGACTACGTATTTATATCAAATATAAAGGTATTTGGCCATCTTTATGCTTCCATATGCCCTTGGGTTACACGCATCTCTGCAGAGTAAGAGATTTGTTGACAACGGCCGTTAGCAGCCTGTTTTGGATCAGGCTCTGGAGTGGACGCCCCTAACTGAGGGGCCCTCTGGGCAGTTGGAGACCTACGGAAGATGGCAGCGATGGCGGCTGGGCCGGGTGGTTGCCTCGGGCCGGCGTTGGGGCTGCGGTTGCTGTTGGCGGCTGTACTTCAGGCGGTGAGTGGAGATCAACTTCGCAGAAGCCTAGGCGCGAGTCGGGGGTGTTGCGCTGAGGAAGACGAAACATTCGGTCCTGAACGGGAGCCACACTTGGAGAGGGTGGGAGGACCGCGATTCCTTAGCCACTGCTGTGGCCGGAATGCTACGTGGCTTCATTCCTGATTGATGCTTTTCTTTTCGCGCCCGGGTTTCTAACGGTTCTTTTTCCTGATTTAAGAATATTTTGAGTAGTATGTATCTTCCATAAAAGCTACTCCGTAGTAAAGCAGAATTTTTTTTAATTGACTAAAATGATAGCTTTCATCTCATTTAAAACTGGGCATTGTTAACTTTTTTAGTTTTTCTTTATTAACACAACAGATACGTTCTTAATCTTTGAGGTAGGGCTAATTTTGTCTTATTTTTCTATTCGCTTGGGTACAACTTAATATTGGTTAACTTCTAAGAATTTTGCAATCCGTGTTTTGCTACGTGAATGAGTAACTTTTTTTCTAGGTACTATGGAGCTTTACCAGGCTTCATTAATCAACCTAATTTTAAAGGTATTCTCTTTACTGAACCCGCTGAAAAATTTTCTCCAAGGAGACCAGATTTGATTGATTTATCCAAGGTTTGAGGGAGTTAGGGCCTAGACCAAAAGCTTCTATAAACAACTCTGCTTTACTTTCATTAAAGAGTTTGAAGATCCTGGTGCACCTACCTGGGTGGCTCAGTCGGTTGAGAGGCCGACTTCGGCTCAGGTCATGATCTTGAGTTCTTGGGTTCAAGCCCCCATGACAGCTTTAAGCTGTCTGCTTAAAGCCTGGAGCCTGCTTTGGATTCTGTGTCTCCCTCTCTGTCTACCCCTGCTCCACTCTGTCTCTCAAAAAATAAAACAAAAAGTTAAATTTTTAAAAAAGTTTGAAGGTCCTGCCTGTTTTTGCACCCATACCTACAAGGTGTATTTTTTTTTACCTCTCTGGTTAATATTACGGTACTGTTATTCAGGCATTTGGTGCTTTAGAAATTACTGAAAGACCCCCCTCTAAACTTTCTCCTGGAGGTTGGTTTTTGTGTTGGGGGGCACGGTGGAGTTTGTTTTGGGTTTTTTTTTGTTGTTGTTGTTTTTTTGGCCTATCTTGGGTAATATCTTGCCATCTTGAGTCTACACCATGCAAAGATAAGGAATAACATTTCACATTGACTTTCCCTCATTTCACTTCCATTATCAACTACTGTGTAACCACCCCCAAATTTAGTGGCTTAAGCAGGGATTTCTTATTCTGTGGGTCTACTGAGCAGTTCCTCTGTTGATTTCCTGTGTCTCATGTATACAGCTGTGTTTAGCTAGCTAATAGGTCAGCCGAACTGAAAGGCCCAAGATGGCCTCATTCTAAGTTGGTGCTGTCAGCCAGGGTGACTTGGTCCACGCAACCTCTTAGCCTCCAGTAGGCCAACCCAACTTCTTTTCATAGCGGTCTCAGGGCCACAGTCCTAAAGAGCAAAAAAGGTAATGCCTCCTAAAGCCAGCCTTTGAAATCACATATGCCACTTCTACCTCACAGTATTTGTCAACGCAGATCATAGGGCCGGTCTAGATTTCAGAGATGGAGAAACAGACTTTATATGGAAAGAGTGGCCTACTCTGCAAAGACATATACGTATCAGGATAGGAGGAACTTTGGGCCAGAAAATAATCTACCAAAGTGACCATCCATAGAATTTAAGTCAGAAAGTTGGGTATCATCTGTGATTCTTTCCTTTCTTTACTTAAATCACATCAGGCAATTGCCAAGTCTTGTTGATTCTGCTTCCTGAATCTCTCTCAAAATCCATGCACTTATTGTTAATCCCTCATTCAGTCCACCAACGTCTCTCTCCTTAGCAATAATAGCCTCCTGGCTCACTCTTTTCATCAAAACCAAAGTGGTTGGCTTTGCCAACTTCCCAGTTGCCCAAGCCAGCAAGTAGTCATTTTAAAATTCTTCTCTTTCGTTCTTTGAATCTAATTAGTTATTAAACCCTTAAAAATTTCCAAGCCAGTTCACTTATTTCTGTCTCCACAGGCAGTACCTAAATTCAGGCCACCATTTTTGTTTGACCCAACAACATTTTTGAATTCCCACAACAGCTTCCTTAAACAAAATTCCGTCTCATTTTCTCCCTTTTGAGTCCTGTCTCTATGATGCATCCCAAGTCGTCTTTTTAAAACTTAAAACTGTCATTATTAAAAATCACTGGTTCCTTGTTGCTTTTAAGGTGGAGTCTATTTTGAACATTCCTTAACAAGGCCTGTTTCACCTGATTTGTATTGGTCTAGCCAGGTTTAATTCCCAGATCTTAACCTCTACGCAAGAGCCAAAAGGTAGAGCTGAAGAATTGAGTTCATTTGTTTTCAGCATATCTCTCCCATACAATGCTCTCCCTCACCAGGCCTAAAGTGTTTAGATAAAATGCAGAGCTTAATTTACATACCATTTACAGATTTGCAAAGCCTGGTGTACTCTCTCCCTCTCATATTCTATCATCATATACTCTATTGTGTTACACAGATGCACAATCTTTACAGCTCCGTAACTCCGTGCACTCCCCCTGCCCCTATGCCAATTAAAATGTAGCCAAAGGGAACACAGAGACCTTTTGGGGGGGTGTTTTTTATATTGTACCTCATATGTATTCACTAAAATCCCTCTGACGTGTGAATGCCCTCCTAGTCCACCTGTGTTTGTTCCTTGCTATCAGAATCCTGAGGATATCTAGTTTGTATAGATTGGTAATGAACCCCACCCACTCCCACAAATGCAAAATGGCTCTAAAAATAGAGAGTTTTGAGCAATTCACCCTTGCTGAACTATTTTAACTCCCCTAAGGTGTATTTCTCTTTCTTCGGTAATAAGTAGTGTTTCTAAGAAAATAGGGCAATAAATTCCTTGAGAGTGAAAAGGGAAGTGTGGAAGATTGTTTGGAAATCGCTAAGAAGTTAGAAAACTGCATTTCCCAGTTAGTCTGAAGGTGAGAGGCCAGGTGAAATAAATAATCCAAATCTTTGGAACCTGACAGATGAATGAAAAGAGAATGAGGAAAGAATTTCTTGGCACCTTGAGGTTGAGCTACTGCAATGATCAGAGGATTTAGCTCCTCCTTTTTAATTTCACCTCAGAGTCCTTAGACTAGACAAGATTTTACCACTGTGCCACTGTTTCTCTCTAAAGTTAATAGTAATGCATAATTATCAGCATTCCAATGAGGTGACAACTGGGAGGATATAAAGTGATTTAATCTGAAAATACATTCTGAATATGCTTAAGCATTAGAAAAGTAATAGTTTAGTATGGCCTACGGGAGCTGTTCTCTGGAGCACCCCAGAACTAAGTGGAATTCAAGTCTTTATTCAGCTCATACATAATATTTCTTCAATATTATGAAAGGCACTATACCCAAAACAGTATAGAGTCATACTGTATATCTTCAATGCTGAAACATAACACTTTATCCACCTTTTCTTCACAGGTTAATATCTCCATCAGTCTATAATTGCCAGCATTTTGGTTATTATTCTTAGTGGTACGTACAGTAATGGTGCCTCATGGATTCTTTGAGATATGATAGTAGTAAGGGTTTTGAGGGCCAATCAGGATTACAATCTTGATGCTGCCACCTACTGTTTGCTGTAATATCTTAGATTACCTTAAATGTCTTAAGCCTCTGTTTTCTCTCTGTAAAATGGGGATAAAACCTGCTTAAGAGAGTGGTTGAGATTAAATGGAGTAATGATGTACTTAGCAAAATAATCTGGTGCATTGTAAGAACTTGCTACAATGGCCATGTTTCTGGTATTCATTTTCACAGGGTTCATCTATAATCCCATCAATTTGGTTTAGTCTCAGATTCGAAATCCATTTGCTATTATATGAGAAACCTAGGAGTTTTCTGAGACTAAGGACCAGTTAAGAGACAACTATTTATATGTTTGTATAGTAAGATGTATATACCAGACTTTTGCCTGGAAAGGTAATGTTATAATATGGTTGATTCAGTTTCCCTGCCAGGAACCCTATTCTACAAAGATATAGTGATGCCAGAAAAATCATGAGTAACGCATGAAGGAAAGAATGGAGGCTCTTAGCTTGTCAATCCTGCTTTGAATTGAGGAAAGTTAACCTTAAATGGTCGTCCCAGTCATGGTTATCCACCCTGTTTATAGAATCTGTGTCTTTTACAAGTGTGGCTGATTATTTTAAAATTTAATGTTTGGCCTTAATGTGCCCATTTAAATGTTATTCAGTTTTTGCTAATACAAAGATAAGCAGACATTTACAATTTTGAACTCCTATATTAGTTAGCATTTGATATTCATTAGTCAAGTACTAAATATGTTCTGAAATCTTTAGATTAAAAGCATTGAGTCTGCAAAACTAGTGCTAGAAGAGCTAGAAAGTTCATTCATGAAACTCAAGTTAACCTTGTAGCGTCACTACACTTATCCTCTATCCCATATTTAATGATTAAACATAGGTAGTTGTGTTTTTAAAGAAGGTTTTTAAGAGCACTGGAAAGTGGGAATAATGCTAACATTTATTAAGTACTCACTGTGTCCTGGGTAGGAAAGTAGATGCTGCCTGTACTTTTCTCCATTAATCCTCAAAATTTTGTGAGATAAGTAGTAATTAT
Source organism: Suricata suricatta (assembly GCF_006229205.1). Classification (NCBI taxonomy): domain Eukaryota; kingdom Metazoa; phylum Chordata; class Mammalia; order Carnivora; family Herpestidae; genus Suricata; species Suricata suricatta. Next base: position 71,010,143 of record NC_043707.1, read on the forward strand.
TCCTATTCAGGAATAAGGTTGCTCTGTGCTGACATTTGAATCAAGATGTCATCAGACTCCAAAACACCTGTTTTTACATATTTATGCCATCTGTCACTAGGTGCTCAATAAATGCCAATGTAAAACCAAGTAACACAACTGCATGATCATTGGAGATTTTTGTTTTGTTAAACCTGCTTTGATAATAACAATTTCTTAACATTTGTTAAGTAGTTTCAAAATGATTTCACTTTTATTGCCTGCTTTAATTACCATGGCTGCAAAATAAATTGCCATAAAATTTAAAATTTAGTGGTATAAAAAAATTATTTTGCTTTTAGATTCTGTGGGTCAGCAGTTCAGACAGTGCACAGCACGATGAGTTCTATGTCCCATGGTGTCTCAGCTGAAAGACTGGGGTCTGAAATATGAAGGTACTTTTCTCATATGTCCACTAGTTAATGATGGTTGTCAGCTGGGTGCTTCAGTTGATCTCTACATGGGAATCTACATGTTACCCTTCTAATTTAGGTTACCTAACAGTATGGTGGCTAAGTTTCAAAGTTGAATGTTCCAAGAGAGTCATGGGCACAGAATGTGGGACCAACAGCCATGCTGTTTCTTTTTTTTTTTTTTTTTTTTTTTTTTTAATAACCTCCCCGCAGATCACATAGTATCACTGCTTTTTGCACTCTGGTCAGAATCCATCACAAGCCCCTGCCCAGATTCATGGGGAGGGAAAATAGACTCCCACTCTGCAGTAGAAGACTCCCAGTCACACCGTAAGAGTATCATGTGGGATGATGTTTGTATATTGGTGTGGCCATCTTTGGAAAATACAGATTAACCCATGAAATAGATCAAGTGTATCACTTTACTAATGAAGAAATGACTCAAAGTACTAGTACAGTTGCACATCTCTTAAGTGCCTCCCATAAGACTGGGATACTTGATTTGTTTGATTATTATACACATCCCACATTATTACTGAGATAAGGTAAAAGGTGTATAAAGTATCAAATTAGGGTATTGACTAACAAGACCAATGGAATGATCAGCATTTTGGGAGACCATGCCAGCACCACTTAATTTTTATATTGACAATTGCCCTTTGATTTTGATCTACCTGATTAACTTAGAAGGTTGACAAACTACAACTGGTGGGCCAAATCCAGCTAGCTCTGTCTATGTAAAGTTTTATTGGAACACAGACACCCACTCATTTGTTATTTTCTATAACTGCTTTTGTGCCCCCATGGCTGAGTTGAGTAGTTGCAACAAAACCATTTAGCCATCCAAATCTAACACAATTACTAATCTTGCCCTTTACGTAAAATTTTCATACCCTTGGTCTAGAAGACCAGTTGTAGTCAGTCTGAAATTCCTCTCAACTTGAGGCTCTAGTTTTGACCAGTTCATTTGTTCAGTATACATAAGAACTAGCACAAGTGCTGTTAAAACAGATAACTTAAGGCTTGCCTCAAAAGAGTTCACAGTACGAAGGAATTAGACAACTCTAGATTTACATAATACAGTGTCATGAGTTGTGCTGTCTTAGACCTATGCACAAATTTCTTTCTCTGAACAGTACTATGGCTAAAGATTAGGATCTGATTTTTCCCCCCAAGAGGCAACCTTCTGGAAGACTGTTACTGATCAGCTTCTTGGAAATAAGTTGAAAAAGGAGCCTTATATGTAGGAAAAGTATGAGCAAGTGTGTGAGTAGGAGTTTTATTCTTCCAGGAATTTGTTATAGCTGAATGGGATTGGAGAAGTAAAGAAAGGTAGGACTGGTGGTGACCATTAAAGCCACTGAGGCGAGAAATGGTTTGAGAGCTCTTTAAGAAACAGAATTGTTAAAACTTGTTAATTTGTAAGAATGGTGAAAAATGTAGAATGACCTGAGCAACTAGGTAGTCGGGGGAAATGGTGCCAATTTACTAAGATAATTGGACATGTTAGGAGGAACAGATTTAAGCAGAAAAGAAAGTTTCCCTGTTGGAGATTTTATTTTTATTTGCGATGTCTGTGGAACATAATGGAGTCAGGTTGGCTTGTTGGCTTTGGAAGTTTGACACTCAAAAAGATGTGAGTTTTCAATAAGCGGGCATTTGAAACCCTGGGAAAGATGGGGTCGTCTGTAGAATATATGTAAAGCAAAGAGAAAGCCAAAAATAGAAATCGAAAACAAGCACCTAAGAGATGCATGCATAGAAAAGGAAGGAGAAGGAAGACAAGCTCATAGAAGGAACAGCTGGAGCCAGAACAATTTTTAATGTCTTGGTATTTCATGAATTTTGGCAAGTTTAGTCAAGTAGTAGGATCAGAAGCTGGACTATATTAGCAATTCAGAACTGACAGAAGGTGGGGGAAGTAGTTAGAACCATAAGGTTTGAATACACTGAAGAATTGAGTTACCAACAAAATTAAAATCCCTGTGGGGATGACAGAAGATATAGACTCTAAAGCACAGGTAGAGGGATTGACCTTAGGTGAAGATACACCATATTCGCTGAGACATCCATGAGAGAATGGGTAAGGGACGAGAACAGATAAGCTCACTTTTGCCTGTTGTTCTAATGGGTTACATAACTTAGTTCATTCATCTTTACTGCAATCTCTTTAATGTAAGCATTATCATCTTGCTTTATCAGTGAGGAAATTAAAACTGAGGGAGGTTGTCTTGCTCAGGGTCACATCTTTTAAGTGGTGGAGCTGGTACCTAAACCCCAAAGTTCATTTCCTTTTTATTTTTATTAATGTTTATTTTTTAGAAAGAGAGAATCCCAACCAAGCAGACTCCGCACTGTCAGCATAGAGCCCAGCGCAGGGCTGGAGCTCACTAACCATGAGATCATGACCTGAGCCAAAATCAAGAGTCAGACACTTAGCTGAGTCATCTAGGTGCCCCAAAGTTTTATTTCTGATGTGCTCATGCTCTCCTCACTCCATCCTCTTCACCTTTCCCCAGCCAGATAGGAATGAAGTCTAGAAGTTAATGTTACTTCATAGACTCATATCAACAGTGGCATTTGTTTTTCTTCCAAGGAAATTCCTTTAAAAAAAAAAAAAACTTCTGAGTGTTTAATAAAAGTACTGTATGTAATATACCCATCATAAAGAAATTACATATTCTATTTTTGTTATTTCAGCTACCCTGAAAAATTGCAAATATTTAAGAAAAAAAAAATGTGGGAAATAGGAAGAACCAAAGACTCATATAAGGTTATAGAGTGAAAAAATACTTAAGAATTTGTCTCTAAGGCATTTCAGGAATTCATCTCCAGTGTGTTAGATTTGGATAACCCTAGTTTTTCCTTTCTTGGAAACTTTGTGAGATAAATATGGAATAGTGTTTTATTTCTCTCTCTCTCTCTCTCTCTCTTTTTTTTTTTTCTTCAGGTGTCTGCACTCGGAGCAGAGTTTTCATCGGAAGTTTGCAGAGAGTTAGGCTTCTCCAGCAACTTGCTCTGCAGCTCTTGTGATCTTCTTGGACAGTTTAACCTGCTTCAGCTGGATCCTGACTGTAGAGGATGCTGTCAGGAAGAAGCACAATTTGAAACAAAAAAGGTATTGTTATGTAGTATCTCTCTTCCATTAGTTGATGTAGTTGAGATGAAGTGAAATACTAAATTGCTTAATCAACTTAAATATAAAGAAGTCTCTAGCTATTACATTTTGTATTTTTAAAAACTCAGCTGATATCTGCCTGGCCCACTAGATGAATTAAAACAAATAGGAAGGAAAAGTAAGTTTACATACCAGGACCCCCATCTGTCATAGTTATTCAGAGGGGTTGCAGAATTATTGTAGCATGATTGGATCCGAAAGGCCTCTGGTCTTCCTAACTTCTGGCCACATGACAACAAAGAAGAATTAGACACGTGTATTCATTTCGTAAGAAGAACTTAGTCTTTACGATGAAATTTGAGACGAAAGTATAGCACCTATTACCTGGTACATAAACTATAACTTTCTTTCTGGTTAATAAAGAATATGGTTTGTTAATTTACACAATGATCACTAATATTTACAGATGCCTAATCTGTTTTACACCTGGAAACAGCCAAGGATAGATAGTTCTAACTATCCAATAAAATCTATATTTTGATTGAGTGTTCAGATTAATAATACACTTTTTTACATATTAAATTTTTAAATATTTTTATTAAAGCCCTTTTACTTTTTCAAATTAAAAGTGGCTTGAAAAGATCATTTATATAAGCCAGGTAGAACTGAGTTAGTGAGTTCCGTTGTTTGGGGTGAGGAAAAAAGTTCACATCGGTGTTAGATTTCCTTTTAATATTCTTTCATTTATACATACTGAATTCTATTTTGAGGTGTTATAGTTTGTAAAGCTTTCAGATTGTAATTCTATCTTATTAGGTAGTAAAGATTTGTTTCTAACACGGAGTATAGTTCTATAGTTCCAAAAGAAAAACAAGCTTTGAATGTTTATATTTAACCAAAACTTATTTAATACTTGATTTTTTTTTTTTTTTTTTTTTTTTTTTACTTTTTATAATGTTTATTTTGAGAGAGGTGGGGAGAGAGAGGAAGAGAGAGAGAAAATCTGAAGCAGGCTCTGACACTGTCAGTATGGAGTCCAATGCAGGGCTCAAACTCATGAACTATGAGATCATGACCTGAACCAAAGTCAGGAGTCCAACACTTAACTGACAGAACCACCCAGGTGTCCCTTTAATATTTGTTTCTTAGTTGTGAACCTGAAATTCCTGGTGTCCAAGAAATAGGTTTTAAGCCTTCTGTGTTTTTTCATTTTCTTGATTCACTTACACCATTGATATATTTTCATGTTTAGATTTCCATACATAGGATTTAGTTTTCATTGCATGTATGGTCACATCTAAACATTAAGTTTTAAAAACTTGATTTTTTTTTGAAATTTTATTTATTTTTGATACAGAGAGAGACAGCATGAGCAGGGGAGGGTCAGAGAGAAGGAGACACAGAACTGGAAGCAGATTCCAGGCTCTGAGCTGTCAGCACAGAGCCTGATGCGGGGCTTGAACCCACGAACGTGAGATCTGACCTGAGCCGAGGCGGAGGCTTAACCGACTGAGCCACCCAGGTGCCCCAAAAACTTGATTTTAAGTAGGGGTGCCTATGTGGCTCCGTCAGTTAGGCATCTGACTTCGGCTCAGGTCTTGATCTCGCGGTTTGTGGGTTCGAGCCCTACGTCTGGCTCTGTGCTGACCGCTCAGGGTCTGGTGGAGCCTACTTCAGATTCTCATTCATTCATTCATTCTCTCTCTCTCTCTCTCTCTCTCTCTCTCTCTCTCTCTCTCCCTCCCCTACTCATTTTCTGTCTCTCAAAAATAAACATTAAAAAAATTTTGGGTTTTTTTATTTGATTTTAAGTAGATTTAAAATGTAGGACTTGACTAGCTTAGTAAGGTCTTTCCACTTGATTTTGGGGGCTTGATTTTTGTTTTTTGAGTTTTTTTTATGAGCTATTCACATGGGACAAATTGCAGAAGGAATCTGTGTCCTCTTTTAGTCATAGTGCTCTTATTCTGTGGTCCATACCACTGCTTAGCCAACAAGGATAATTTCCTAAGACACCAAACTTACAAGAATTGAGCAAGAGGTGTTTCATAATAAACAATGTTCATCACACACAGTGTCTTATAATTAAAGATAAATTGAGAGGTTCCACCCTTAAGTAATACCATATGTTCTTAAAATGTAAACCAAGTGCATGTAACAACTTTTTACTTACTGCCCTTTCTCAGTAATCCTCCCCCTCCCCCTCCCCCTCCCCCTCCCCCCTCTCCCCCTCCCCCCTCTCCCCCTCCCCCCTCTCCCCCTCCCCCCTCTCCCCCTCCCCCCTCTCCCCCTCCCCCCTCCCCCCTCTCCCC
>NC_043707.1:71016103-71047038 GCF_006229205.1 Suricata suricatta
GCCTTTGCTCACACTCTGTTTCTCTCAAAATTAAACTTTAAAAAATTATGAAATCATGGTTAAATTTAGTTCTAATTTAATAAAAGTAAAAATCTGTAATAATAGACTAGTGCCTTACATTAAAAACATTGAAAATACTTAAACACGTTTGCATATGTATGTAAATCATCGTGAATGTAAATTCTTTAGAAAATTGTGAATGTATTCATCAAACAGAAATATTTTCCTAATTTCTGTATAATAAGTGTAACCAGAATACTCGTTTTGGTTCTTGCTTAATTGTATGCTTTATAGGTCTTTCCAGAGATGAGGCTAATTGTTTTTAGTAATGCTTACTCATTTCACAGGCTGAATTTAGTCTTTGATAGCCAGAAGTTTGCTTTAAAACAAAACAAAACAAAACTTATTAGGAGACGATGTCTCTGAAATCACTTACTTTACAAATATATATTCCATTATTTTTGTTTGGTCTTGTTCTCCCTCACCCATTATGATCATAAAGGATCTACTAAGCATCACAACAGTAGCTAGAATGAGATTTTTTGATAAGCTGTTTTCCTACTAGTTTTGCTCATAACAAGGTACCATTTACAAACAATAGGATGTTGGCTTAGTGGTAAAGAGTTACTAATTTGTAGTTTGAAGGAAAAACCTGAACTAATAAAAGATATTTATACAGTTAGCATTTACAAAGCAGCATCAGTAACTTCAGCTTAGTCCATATATAGAATCTTTGGATGGAAGGGAAGGGACCGTTGTTTTTGGTTTGTTTATTTTCCACTACTGACTGGCTTTTTCCTTATAGTGGGACATCATAGTAACTGCCAGTTCCTGAGGGTTGTATCTTTTAGCTCTTCCCATGAGAAGGGGATTAATTTTTCCTCATTTGCTTTTTTTGAAATATTTCAGACAGGGATTTTTTTCTAGCTCAGGTTAGGTCACCAACTGTTAGCTGAGATTATGGAAGAACGTAAGGCCAGTTGGCTGCCAAAGCAGCAGCAGCAGTGGAAGGCTGTGCTGCGCACAGACAGACGAAGCAGTAAAGAGCAGGGACTAGGTGAGCAGTTCCATAGATAGCTTACCGTTTTTCTCCTCAGTTACTAAAGTAAATGCATTCTACTTGGGCTGTCTTTATAGATTTAACTCAAATGTCCCCCCTTCTTGGAAAGCGTCTTAATTTCAGTTCCCTTACTTATCTACCATTTGCACTCTCAGGTTATGTTAGCTGTACCTCTGTATTCCCAAAACACTTGAGGATACCTTGATATGCACTTAACCTTCACTATATTGTATCTGTTATTTTGCTTTTCTTTATCTTCCAATAAATTATGCTCTTTGAACCCTAGGACAGTTTATTTCTGAATCCATAGGCTTTAGCATATAGTATTTCATAAGGTTTTGTCTTTGAATGGGGCTATTTTTACAAAGTTGGAAAAGTTGATTCTTTTTTTCCATTAAACATGTATTGAGTGCTTTCTATATACCAGACACCAAGACAGGCACTGTTGATACAAATATTGAAGGGCAGTCCCTACAATTTAGTGGGGAAATTGACCAGTGAGCAGATAAGTAAACCCAAAGAGTGGTGTGCTAAGGGGAAGGGGACCAAGCTTGGAGGAGGTGAAATCTAACTTGAGAGTTGATGGAAAATGTACCCAGGTGAGCAGAAGGGAATCAAAGTGGCATCTCTGGCTACAGGACCCTGGGATCCAGAGAGCAAGGTGGCAGATGATGAGTCCAGAGAGACAAGAAGGAAACAGGATATCCTCTCAGGTCATGCTAAGAGGTCTGGGCTTTATCTTAAGGGCAGTGGGAGCCATGGAAATGTGTAAGCCTGGGAGTTACTTGATCAAGTATGTGTTAGTAGGCATAGAAAAGGTGATTTAAAAAAAAAAAAAAAATATATATATATATATATATATATATGCTGAAAATATACTTGAACTTTGTAGACACTTTTGACTTTTTCATATATTTCACTTACACATGCTGCGTATAAGAAATGAGATTTGTCTTTATGTTCGCCGTTATCCATGCATAACACTTTAGTTATCATCATCGAAGTCTAGATCTCTTATTTGTGTATTTTATTTATAAGGACATTGTAAGCATCCCAAATATATCTAAAAAGAGATGTTACAGAGCACAGATTTCGAGTGATCACAGTCTGACAGCTAACCATAATAGGTATTTTTCAAACAGTACATGACCATCAGATTAAAAGTTTCCTGAAAATAAACATAGATCAAGTATTTTTTTCTATTAAGAATTTTTTAGCTTCTGTTGTCTAAGATTTATAAGATTAAATGTAGTATTTCAATAGATGGGTTCTTTTCCTCCTCTTTTTATAATCTTTCCAGTTCTGTGAATTTGAACTTGATTAAGGCAGGTTGGTGCTTCTTTCCTGTCTCCTCATTCATTTAAATTTTTCATTTCTTAATGATTTCACCTTCCTCTGATATAGATGTTGTAGAACTTTTATATTTCTCCTTAATTGTATGCCTCTATTTCTGTAGCAGGTACCTGTTCTCTTTAAGATCTTGGTTCATCAAGATGCTTAAGGTCCCACTGCTCTCTTTTTTCCTTCAAAATATTTTTATTTAAGTATTATTTAATTAAATAATCATCTATTATTTTGTTGATTTTTAGTACTTCCTATTCTGCATTTATACCTACCTTATCTCTGAGCAGTCATTTTGAAGATTTGTCTAGTGACCAAACCAGAGTGCCTTCTGAGAGGAAAAAATCAACTTAACCTGAATTACTCAAAAATATGAACCAGTAAGCAAATGATTTCAACTTAATTTGGTGTTCAGTCTTGATTGTATCAGGAAGGAGTTTAGAGGAGTAGAACACGAGCTCTGGAACCAGACTGTCTAGAATCAGAAAGTCCATTGCTACTCATTTGATGATCTTGGACAAATTACTTGATCATTCTGTTTATAAATTGATTATTCTTGTTTATAAATTGGAGATAATAGTTGTTATCTCATAAGGTGGTTATGAGGAGTAAATGAGTTCTTATACATGCACTGCTTAGAATAGTCCCAGAATGTAATAAATTGTAGGTAAATAATTGGGTCTGGTGGTGGTATCTGATTTGCTTATTAAAAAAATGAACAAGGGGCTTCTGGGTGCTCAGTTGGTTAAGCTTCTGACTTCACCGCAGGTGATGATCTGTACTGACAGCTCAGAGCCTGGAATCTGCTTTGGATTCTATGCCTCTGTCTCTCTCTCTGCCTCGCCCCCAAAAATAAACATTAAAAATTTTTTTGAGGGACACCTGGGTGGCTCCATCAGTTAAGCAGCTAACTTCAGCTCAGTCATGGTCTCATACTTCATGAGTTCGAGCCCCACATTGGGCTCTGTGCTGACAGCTCAGAGCCTAGAGCCTGCTTTGGATTCTGTGTCTCCCTCCCCTGCTTGCGCTCTGTCTCTCAAAAATAAACATTAAAAAGTTTAAAACAATTTTTTTTGAAAAATAAAAAAACAAAATTTAGAGGACTCCCAAGAATAGTATTATAATGATTGCTCTTGGCAAAGTAGGATAAAAGAAAATAGTCAGGAAATACAACATGAACTATTAGATTTGCCAGTGCTAAAAATTTGGAACAGAATTTTGTGTCTCCACTTTTGAGCTCCTGAATCATTTGAATCAAGAACAAGAGGAAATAAGATATAGAATTAATAGTATGAAAACTTTCCATTCACAATTACTTGTTTATATGGAACAACATACAGAAATAAATTATGTCAGACATAACTGTAGGTTTCAAATTTTTGATGGACGTATTTCAATGAAAATACTACAAATATTAATTTTAAAAAGGTATGCCGTTTTCATCATTATTAAATGCATATAAAATTGTATTTGAAGAGAGAAGGTTTTTCTACTTAAAAAAATTTCAATACCATAAAGTGAAACTTTTTTTAGGAGAAGCCTATTCCAGAAATTAATTGAGACCCTTTTTTAAAATCCATTTAGGATCAATATATTCCTGGTTTTCAGAGTTTTTCAGATGGTAGATCAGGTTGAAACTATCAGATTCTTTGAAGTAACATTATAACAAAGTAAATTAAAATATGTTTGTAATATAAAGACAATTGTTTTGTGAAAAAAGCAAGTTATTGGACTAGTTACAAGTATTTCCCTACTGACATTCCTCTGCTGCTTGTATTTTTCATGTAATACGTGGTTACAGATTTCTAGGCTTTAAGAAAATTCTGGAAGAGAAAAGCTTTAAAGTAATTAAAAAAAAAAACTCTGCAGATTGAAGTTTTTTAAATTTGAATTTTGGAACATCTGGTCTCATCCACAAAATACAAGTAGAAGCCTAATCTGCAGATCACTAAATTATACCATTACTGGTTCTGAAAAATAGCTCAACAGTTCTGGTATTTGATAAAGGGCCTTTATTTTCATCTAAAATATACTAGTCAGATAATATTTGAAAAATATTTACCTTCAGTAATCATTGAATTACACTAGATTTGAATAAATGGACCTAAGTCGTGCATAAAACAATTTTAAGAAAATGGTTAGATCCCTTCGATTTCCACTTCATCCCTTCCACTTCATTACCTAATTGGAGTTAGACTAATGCTAAATGACTAGCTTTATATAGTGGCATTCCCATTTTCTGTGTGTATAATATTATTCTTTTGACATTTACATGCACTCCAGCAAGTCAGAGACAGTGGAGAGGAAATACTAATATCTATAGTTTATTAGAAATTTATCTCCTTTTTATAAAAGTTTTTGAAAAAGTTGAATTTTTATCTCCGCTACTAGTGACTTTGAGTTAGTAAATTGCTCTGGAATCTTCAGTTTTGTAATAATTGCATTGGCTCCCCTTCAAGTGTTTATTATACCTTGGTTATATGCTAAAGCATCCTACCTATGTTATTTAGTCACAACAACTCTCTAATGTAAATGCTACTATCCCTACTCAACAGAAAAAGAAACTAGGGTGTTACTGTCCAGAATTACCCAAGCAATTAGGTGCCGCAAGCCGGCTTCATCTCAGGTCTGTTTGACTCCAGAGCCCCAAGTTTTTAAACCTCTATTCTATTTTGATTCTCATCGTGGAGATATGAATAGTAATGCCTACTTCACAGACTTCCTGGAAGAAAATGAATGAGTTAAATATAAAACATCAGGCTGACTTTTTGAAGATCCTTCTTGCGTTTATAATTAACACATTTCCATTGGTAGTTTTTAAATTATTAAATCTTTACTTTTCAGTTTACCATAGACCTTAATGACTCATTACTTGTTTTTTCTCAAGTATGTATTCACAAATTTGGCCTTAAAGGCCCAAACAAACGTTTTCAATAGGTTACATATTTCATAATTCAGGGAAAAGAACATCAAAACATTTAGTTATTCAATTTACATAGAAAATCTATAGCCGGTTTCAGAACAATTTAGAAGTCAGCTTAACCAGCATTATTCAAGAAAGTGGCATATATTAAGCGATAGCCTTTCTGCCACTGGTAGAGCTGCTACTGGTGTGTGAAACATAGAAGGATGAAATGGAGGTTAAGCTAACTGTGCGTGAAATTGTAGTCACTAAAGAAATTTCACAGTTACTTAAAATAGCTTCTCTCTTGTAGTGGGTCTGTAGCATCAGTACATGAGCTGTTTTTTTTCAAAGGAAACAAAAATGTAAGTCCAGATTATTCTAATATTAAAACATTCACAAAGAAGCTTTTTTTTTTTTAAGATCTAAATAATGTCTGGCAACAGTTCTAGTTCAGTGAAAGAATCACTAAGATTTCTGCATACCAATGGTACTAAATAACACAAATATTTACTTAATAATAGCTACTAACATTTGTTATTATACGAAGATGCTGTTCCAAGTCCTTTATATTAATTAATTTATATAATCCTCAACCACTCTGAGGCAAGTGCCATCTCATAATTGAGTCTAAAGCATGGAGATCTTACCTAAAGTCATTCAGCTCATAAATGGTTATAAACATATGTATCATTTATGTAAGAGAAGTTTTAAAATATTTTGTGTAGTTATTTCATTGAACTGAAAATATTTAATTTTTTTATACTTTCTAAATGTGGCATTTCATCTGTCTTTAATTTTTTTAAAAAAATGTAGTCAGGGTACCTGGGTGGCCCAAGTCAGTTAAGCGTCTGACTCTTGATCTCAGCTCAGGTTATAATCTCAGGGTCATGAGATCAAGCCCTGTGTTGGGCTCTGTTCTGGGCATGGACCTTGCTTAAGATTCTCTCTCCCTTTTCCTTACCCCTCCCCAGCTCACTCGTGCACACACACGCTCGCTCTCTCACTCGCTCTCAAATAAATAAATGTAGTCAGTTTTTTAGGTATTTCATAAATTAGGATCAAGGTTCAATCTATGCATATTAAAACCTTTTGTCACATTTGCAGATTCCAATATTGAAAAAGGAAATAAATCCTTAAGGTAATTCATTATCCAGGCTGCCTTAGCACTACATTTCCTAGGCATACCTACCTATGATTCAAACTTTGTACAGTAAATATTTTGTCTTGGTGTAGGCTTTGAGAATGTCAAAATAAGACAGTAGGCACTGTCCTCAATGAGTCAAGTAAATGGGCATGGAAATTGGGCTGCTAGAATGCAGTTGGTAGGATATTTTACTGAGCTAAAAAGCATAATATCCCGTGTTATGAAGGTAACCACTAAAAGAATTAAAAATAATAGTTGAAAAGAAGAATATATCTCTTAAAGTTTATATATTGAGAATGATAGCTATAACCATGTTAATCATTACCAACAGAAGAACTAAAAACAGTTTAAATGTTATGGAGTGGCAGGTAGGAGGCAAAGGAAAATTTTTACTTCTTTTATACCCTTCTATACAGTTTTACTTCCAGATGCATTTTGGTTTCTTTAAAGAACTCAGTGAGATTATGCTGTAAACAAAATATATACTCATTTGCTATGAAAACACGTGGAAAGAAGGGCATATAACCTTCTGACATTTCAGGTAAATATCCCCACTTAGATAGAAGTTGTTTATGGTACATGGAAAATAATTAGGAGAAAACTCTTATGTGACAGAAAAGATAGTGAAAAGGCAAAGTCATAAAGAAGAGGGCCATCTAAGATAAATCAGATAGCTTGGTTATGATGAGAGATGATGCTGGTTAGGAAGGTAGGGCCTGTGTACCTTGTTAAGTTTGGATTCTATCCTGTAGGGAGGGGACAAAATTAAAAATTATAAACATTGAACTGGTGTCAGATTTGTATTTTAATTACTTTCATTGTCGATGTGAAGGAAAATGGATAGGACAGAGGGGAATACAGTTGCCAGAAAAATATATTGCTGTTTTCCAGAGGCAAGATAAAAAGGCATAAGCCAATATATTGGTAGTAAAAATGGAGAAGAGACAGATCTAAAACAGATTTAGGCAATAAAACCTTCAGGATTTATTGATTTACTGTATTGGAAGGGGGAATAGGTGAGTAAAGATGCTTCCCATGTTCTTATTTGAGAAACTGGTAGCCTCAACAAAAGAAGGCTACAGTAACTTCAGTAAGTTACAGAGTAGTCCCTTAAGTGCAATGATTGGGAATGGGAGAAGGGGCAGTAAAGAGGATGACTTTTCATAAAAGCATACCCCTTTGGGAGAGATTGCCTTTTCAGTTTTCCTTCTGAAGAAGTTAACTATTAAAAGTTTTAACTTAGAAGGCCATAAATTTTATCTGAGTACCATAATGAAATGTAAAATTGATAGTGTGCTTGTCAGAAAATGGGCAAAAATAAAGTGTGTGGAATGGTCTAGTTTCTTTTGTTGTACTTTCAGTTGCCATCCTTAATATTTAAAATATTTAACCTTCTGGATTATAGCTTTATTTTTGTATCTTTTTGATGTATATTAGGAGATTACCTTCTTTACTTTTAATAGAGTGCTACCATAATGTAATTTGTGCTGGTTGTGTTGTTTTATATTTCAGATATTTGTAACCTTTTTTTTTTTTAGATATTTGTAACCTTTCTTAAAGATGATCATAATTGCCTGTTTATGACAAATAATAATGTTCATTTTTGGCATGGTAATAACACCATCAGAATTGAATTCTCTTATGAAAAGCAGCTTTTGCTACCATATATAGCACCTTTGTGGTCAGTTTTTAAGGGTATTTAATGTGATGTTGAACCATATTTTGTCTGTATCTATCTGTTTTTCAAATTAAGAGGAAAATAGGTTGTATTTTTCAAACATTAAGGAGCAAAAAGACATTGAATTTTTTATTGGGTACTATATACTAGATACCCATTTTCTAAATTATTTTTATTTTACCAAGGGGCTCGTTGGTTTTATTTTAAAACTGCTTACTAAGATATTCAAGCTGGGGTGCCTGGGTGGCTCAGTCACTTAAGCATCTGACTTCAGCTCAGGTCATGATCTTACAGTTCCTGAGTTCAAGTCTCATGTCAGGCTCTGTGCTGACAGCTCAGAGCCTGGAGCCTGCTTCAGATTCTGTGCCTCCTTCCCTCTCTCTGACCCTCCCCTGCTTGCACTCTGTCTCTCTCACTCTCAAAAATAAATTAACATTTTTAAAAGTTTTAAGTTATTCAAGCTTAAGGTCATTTTTACTAATTCTCTGGGTATTTTGAGCTCAGGAAATCTAGTGGTATTGTGTCAAGTTATTTCTTTTCATTTTGTGATGTTTCCTAAATATCAGTAAGATTGAATGCATTTTCCCCAGGTAATGCCCCGGGGTCAGTCATACTGGTAGCTGAAATGTAAAGGAGGAGGGGGAGTATATCTGGGTGTACAGTCGAATCAGATCGTTTACAGTCTTAGCTCTTGGTTATAAAATTCTCTTTGTTTTAGGTAGATATACAAATTCTGTTATTAATCACAATATTGAAAGAAACCTTGCTCTCTTTTTCTCAGATTTCATAGTTGGAATGATCTTATTTGGAATAAGGTGATGTCAAACATTTTATATTTTCGTTTTTGTTTCATTTTGGTTTAATACATTTTTATTGAGCTTTTCAGTGGAACAGTGATTATTTGTTAACGAAAGATTCCCCTGGTATATTACTTCCTTGGAATTTAAATTAAGGTTGATGTTCCCTTGTTCTGTACTTTTCTCAATCTCAGGGCAGAAACTAAAGGTACACAAATGAATAGCACTTTAATACTATAGTAGAATAAGCTTTAAAATTAGGGAGCTTCCTTAGACATGGTCATTGCTTTATGTTTTTCAGAGTTCATTAGAAAGCACCTAAAAATAAATACTGTAATCTCAGGGATATAATGTTAGAGAATTATATTTACCAGTTTGGTTTGCTACAATTGTAAAACTTAATTTACTTCCCTAATCCTCCATATTCGTTCATGTTTTTTTGCAAGAATGCCATTAGTCAAAATGTATGAAAGTGTCAATAGAAAAACTTATACATCTGCTGGTTCAGTGACCTAAAGTGAAATCTTGATCAAAGCTTTACTACAGGATCTCAAAAAATTTAGTACCCTAATTGTCCATGTGTAATTGTAGCTTGTTTCTACCACTCTATGCACTTTAAAAAATATCAACAAATATGGGGATGATAAAAAATATGGGAATGATTTGATGATGAATAATGAATTAAAATTTAAGACATCAGCAGATCACTAAATGTATAGTTTTTTTGAAAACGTTTTTATTGAGAATTAACTGACCAGATTTTGCTACAAGTAGCTTCTGCGTGGTGTATTTTTTTCATCATATAAAAGGAGTAAAGTTAACTTTAAGAAATTACACTGGATGCAATTAACCATTCAGAAGAATGGCTTATTAATGTATTTGAGTGCATCATAATTGTTTCTATTTGGGAGCTCTAAATAATACACTCAGTTTTCATTGTGTTAGAGCCATACTCTCTTATTTTCAAATCCATACATTTTATTTAAAGGTACTTCTTCAATAGACCTATAAAGTAGTTACTCTCCAGATCTAAAATTTTTTAGCTGTTAAAGTTTTTCCTTTTTTTCACCTAACATTAGAGCATTTTCTTCATATTGCTACTTAATATTCAAAGTTTTGTAGTTTTTTCTGAGAGTACCAGATTTTATTAATACCAAAGTTTTGCCTTTAAATAAAAGAGGATTTCAAGAATAAGAGTGTATGGCTGCAAGCGAGGCCTCATATGAGAAGAAAACAGTATTACAACATTTGTTTTGCTTTAGTCACTGCTTACTAGTTTACAGTTCAGAATTGTTTGGTCGTTTTGCAATTTTTGCCTTATTAATACTTGGGTATAGTGCAAGGCAGTCATTCTTCCTGGCTATTCATTACAATCACTTGGGTAGCTTTAAAAGTAGTAATAGTAATTAAAGTACTGATGCCAGGATCTTATCCCCAAGTATCCTAATTTAGTTTGTCTGCGTAGCCTCAGAGATCAGTAATTTTTCTGTTTCTGCTCGTGTCTAGTAGCTTTTTAATGTACACTTGACATTGTGATTTATATGCTGTAGAGTTTCTAGGTCTCTAGCTTATATTACCATGTGTGAAGAGCATTGGATTTTGATCTTGCATACTGATAAACTATGGGTGAATACCTTGGTCTGAGTCTTGGTTTTTAGCTTTATTAAAGAGTAGTTATTATGGTTTTGTCATTAGTACTAAGGTGAGTTCTTTAGCATAGGCTTAGAAGTGGCAAATTTGGGGTTTAAATGAAAAGCCAAAGGGGTTTGCTTAGCTATACTTTCTAGCACAATGAAGCTGTTGAAATTTGTGTCCATCTCTTTTGGCCTATAGAGAATATTGTCTATCATTATATCTTGAATTCTTAGCCTGATATAGTTCAGTAGTTATTAAATGTAGATTTTTTGGCAAAGGCCAGGTTTTGAAGAGAGTTTATTCACACATTTTGGTAGTGCCCTCTTTTGAGGCTCCCTTTTGTTCTGTGATATTACCTTCAATTCCAGCTGCTCTGGCATCACTGAAGTTTAATTTTTGATTTCTCAATCCAACACTTGTTCTTATTTCTTATGAGCAAGAGGCTGCCTTCCAGGAAAATTAGTGGGAGATGTCTGACATGGAGCAAGTTTACAGGTTTGTAGTGGTGGTATGATGGCAGTAAAAGGAATGCTTTTTTTTTTAATTCAGAAAATTTACATAATTCAGAAGTGTCCTCTTGATTCAGTGTTGTAAATTAACTTATGTTATCTAGTTATCTGGTGAGAAACTGCATAGACATATTTTCTTTTGTCTTGCCTTTTAATTTGAACCATTTTGTATGGCCACATAGTTATACTTTAATTACAGAATAGTTATCACCACAAAATTAAGATTTTGGCTATTTGCTGTATATGAAAACCTCATTATAAGCCCTAACTAAAATTTTAAAACAAGAGTTGGTCAAGTTGGTATGTGAAGGGGAAAAAATTATTATAGTCCAATAATAATTTATCAGAGAAGTATTCCTATAATCAAAGGAGCATATTGTTCCAAAATATTAGGAAAATATATGAAATGTACAAAATCTACAGTTGAGATACATACACATGGTAATCTTGGTAATAACAAATATCTTAAATTGGGAAAAAATCAGCTAACCCCAAAGCTGAAATTTATTTTAAGAATAGTAAAAATCACTTTTTTCTTTTGTCTTTCCCTGGTGACTAGTGCTATTGAGTAGCTTTAAATATGTCTGTTTGCCATCTATATATCTTCTTTGAAAAAAAGTCTTTTCAGATCTTCTGCCATTAAATAGATAATTTGGGGTTTTTTGTGTTGAGCTGTGGAACTTATTTAACAATATCAATTCTTCTGATCATAAACATGGTTGTTTTTTTTTTTATTTGTGTGTGTTTCCCTTTAATTTCTTTGCTCAGTGCTTTATAGTTTTATTAATACAGGTCCTTGAGTATTTTTATTTCACATCCTTGAATAGATTTATTCCTGAATATTTTATTTTTTGTTGGCAGTTGTAAATGGGATTCTTGATTTCTCTTCTACTTCATTATTAGCTTATAGAAGTGCAACAGATTTCTGTACATATTGTATCCTGCAACTTTTGAATTCATGATCAGTTCTAGTAGTTTTTTGGTAGAGTCATTAGGGTTTCCTGTATATAGTATCATGCCATCTACAAATAGGGATGGTTTTACTTCATTTTTACTAACTTAGATGTCTTTATAACTTTTTCTTGTCTGGCTGCTGCAGCTAGGACTTTCTGTACTATGTTGAATAAAAGTGGTGCAAGTGGATGTAACCTAGTCTTGTTCCTGATCTTAGAAGAGAAAAAGCTTTCAGGTTTTCACCATTGAGTATGATGTTGGTTTTGGGTTATTCATACATTGCCTAAGGTATGTTCCCTGTAAATCTACTTGTTGAGAGTTTTTATCATGAATGGATGTTGTACTTTGTCAAATGCTTGTGTGTGTGTGTGTGTGTGTGTGTGTGTGTACATTGAGATGATCCTGCATTGATTGATCGTGAATAACAAACCACCTTTGTATTCTGGAATAAATCCCTCAGACATGGTGAATAATTTTCTTTTAATGTACTATTGGATTCAGTTTGCTAATATTTTGAGGGTTTTTACATCCTTGGTCATCAGAGATACTGGCCTGTAGTTTTCTTTTTTGGTAGTGTCTTTATCTGGGTTTGGTATCAGTAATGCTGGTCTCATTGAATGAGTTTGGAAGCTTTCTTTCCTCTTCTAGCTTATGGAATAGTTTGAGAGGAATAGATCTTAATTCTTCTTTAAGTGTTTGATAGAATTCATCTGTGAAGCCATCTGGTCCTGGACTTGTTTGTTGGGATTTTTTTGAATACTGATTGAATTACATTCTAGTAATTGGTCTGTTCAGTTTCTATTTCTTACTGATTCAGTTTTGGAAGGATGTATGTTTCTAGGAATTTATCCATCTCTTGTAGATTGTCTGATTTGTTGGCACATAATTGTTCATAATCTCTTATAATCCTTTGAATGTCTGTGGTGTTATTTCTCCTCCTTCATTTCTGATTTTGAGTCTTTCTTGTCTTGATGAGTCCTTCTAAAGGTTTATTAATTTTGTTTCTCCTTTCAAAGAACAAGCTATGGTTTCAGTGATGTGTTGTATTGGGGGTTTAGTCCTATTTTATTTATTTCCGCTCTAATCTATATTATTTCCTCCCTCTTACTGGCTTAGGCTTTGTTTCTTTTTTTTTCTTTTTTTTCCTAGCTCCTTCAGGTTTTAAAGGTTAAGTTAAGAGATTTTTCTTGTTTCTTGAGGTAGATTTGTATTGCTGTAGTCTTCTCTCTTATAACAGTTTTTGCTGTATCCTAAAGATTTTGGATCATTGTGTTTTCATTTGTCTCCATGTATTTTTTCATTTCTTTGATTTCTGAGTAGACCCATTCATTGTTTAGTAGTATGTTATTTACTGTGTATTTAGTATGTTATTTATTATGTATTTGTGTTCTTTTTAGGTTTTTCTGTTAGTGATTTTCATACCATTATGGTCAGAAAAGATGCATGATATGATTTTCTTTTTGAACTTAACTATGACTTGTTTGTGGCCTAATGTGATCTATTCAGGAGAATGTGCCATGTGCACTTGCAAAGAGCGTGTGTTCCACTATGCTTGGATGGAATGTTCTGAACATATCTGTTAGGCCCATGTGGGCTAATGTGCCATTCATAGCCACTGTTCCCTTGATTTTCTGTTTGGATGATCTATCCGTTAATGTAAGTAGGATCTTAAAGCCCCCTACTATTACAGTATTACTGTGTATTTCTTTTCTTATGTCTGAAAAAATACATGAGCCCGACACAGGGCTCAAACCCACAAACTAGGAGATCATGACCTGAGCCAAAGTCGGACGCCTAACCGACTGAGCCACCCAGGCGCCCCAAAACCAGCCTCTAATATAGAACAAACTGATGGTTGCCAGAGGGTGAAGGTGGTTGGGAGGATAGATAAAGGGGATTAACAGTACACTTATTTTGATGAGCACCGAGTAATATCTAGAATTACTGAATCACTATATTATACACCTGAAAGTAATATAACACTGTATGTTATTTATTCTTCAGTGTAAAAAGCCACTTATTTTTAAATGAGGTAGAAATTAGGGGAACCTCATGTTACAAACCAAGGCAAATCAGTTATGGAGCAAGTCGTTTGGTATTTTTGCTTTCCATCCAGAGGATAGTTTAGGAAATTTAGGAAAACCTATGAATCATAACTTGAAATAGGTGTGGGCTCCCAAAGGAAAAAAGTGCTATTTTGCATATCATTTTTATATTTTTCTAAAAGTATCCATGTATATCCATTTAAATTATTTGGGCTAGTATAATAGAGTAGAATAAGGGTTTACTAGTGCCTAGAGTTGAATATCCATACAGTAACACTTCTGTGAGGCATGCAGTAGAGTCTTACCAGCTTGCTATTTAAGAAAAAAAAAAAAGGCTTGTTGTATAAAAGTTATATAACTTTGATTTCTTTTTGATTAGGTAGTTTTCCACAAATGAAGGTCAGCATTTTTCTGTTCCAGTGATACTACTTTAAAAAGTTCAAATGCTAAGGGCACCTGGGTGGCTCAGTCAATTAAGCATCCAACTTCAGCTCATGTCATGATACCACGGTTTTTGAGTTTGAGCCCCACATCAGGCTCTGTGCTGACATCTCGGAGCCTGGAGCCTGCTTCAGATTCTGTGTCTTCCTCTCTCACGCGCTCTCGCACTCTCAAATATAAAGATTTTTTTTAAAGTCCAGATGCTAAGAGGGAATGTCAAGGAGTTAGAATTTTTAAACTTTTTAAATCCTTTCATACTTTATGGCCTAGAGAATTCCTATTAGAAGTAGCGTATTTTCAAGTTTTCTTTTTAATATTTATTTTAAGAGAGTGCATAGTGGGGAGGGGTGCACATAGAGAGTAGGGGAGAGAGAGAATTTTAAGCAAGCTCCACACCCAGTGCGGAGCCCAACACGGGGCTCGATCTCATAACCATGAGGGCATGACCTGAGGCAAAATCAAGAGTTGGATGCTCAAGCGACTGAGCCACTGAGACGCCCCTAAATAGTACATATTTTCTTATGTGAACTTGTGTGATGCCAAAGATGCTTATTACTACTTCATAAGTCACTGAAAGTTAACCACAGTTTGTAATTAATTTAAATTATTCACCATGAAAAACCAGTATTGTCTATGAGCACTACAAATTCATGAATAAAAAAGCAACTAGTATCACAGATTAATGCTTTTAGAATTTGATATCAATAATGTTAAGTTCTGAGATAAATTCTTTTTGTTTACCCTAGACTGAAAGTAAGCACAACATACTCTATACGTTGATATCAAAGGAACTTGAAATATTTTTAAAGTTATGTAATGAAAAAAGAGGTATTTAGATTCATTAAATGAACAATTCTCTCCATTGAGCACACATACATTGAGAAGCTTTGTATCTAGCTCTGGGGGGTAATTATGATACATAAGACATTTCCTTTCCTTATACTTATAGTACATCAGAAGAACAGATTTCCACTGTAAGTACCATGAACAGAATAGGAAATAAACAGAAGTTTTCCTGGAGAAGGTAACATCTGAGCTGCCTATTCACTAAAAAATATGTTTCTAATGTTTTTAACTAGTTGGTGTTTTGTTGTGCAGAGAAGGGCTTTCCATGAATGCATTACAAGCGTGCTAGGATATGGAGTCTTTCATTCCTTGTGACTATCAAATGGAGACTGTGGTGCTCAGGGCCCAACAAGCCGTTCATCTGTTAAAAGCAGCCTCTTCTTACCCCAGTACTCCAGTATGAAGAATATTTGGAAACCGTAGTGTAGAGAAATGAAATTATGTAAGCTAATAGAATCTCCACTGTTTCCAACGGATCACAGACGTGGACCTTATAACTTTTTAAATTTTCTTAATTCTGGCAATATATACATAACATAAAATTCACCATCTTAACTATTTTTAGGTGTACATCTATCTCCAGAACTATTTCATCTTCCTAAATTGAAGTTCCATTCTCCGTAAACAGTAGCTCCCCATTCTTCCCTTCCGCAGCTCCTGGCAACCACCATTCTACTTTCTGTCTCTCAATTTGGCTCCTCTGAGTTCCTCATAAAAGTGGCAATGTACACTATTTATCCTTTTGTAACGGCTTTGTTTCACTTCACTTACTGTCTTCAAGATTCATTCATGTTATAGCATGTGTCATAATTTTCTTTTATATGCCACATTTTGTTTATTCATCTGTCAATAAACATTTGAGTTGCTTATAACTTTACCAAATCATAATTCTATTTTTAATTTTTTTAAGGAGCCACCATTTTATCTTCCATAGTGGCTGCACCACTTTACAGTAGGTCCCAACGGTTCTAATTTCTCCACATCCTCACCACCACTTGTTTTTTGTGTTGTTGTTACTGTTAATAATAGCCATTCTAATGAGTGTGAAGTGGTATCTCATTGTGGTTTTGATTTGCATTTCCCTAATGATTAGTGATGTTGAACATCTTTTCATAATGACCTTGTTGGTAATATGGCCTGATGTTTTTAAAGACACTCTGAGGGCTTGTCTAATAGATTAAATCTTATTCAAAAGCGACTTAATCTGACATAACTTTATGCAGTATTAATGCTGCGCAAAGACTCTTTGGAGATTATCAGAGTTTGTTGGTTTTCTTTTTAATTTTAGTTAACATACGGTGCAATATTGGTTTCAGGCATAGAATTCAGTGATTCATCGCTTATGGACAACACCCAGTGCCCATCACAAGTGTCTTCCTTAGTACCCATCACCCGTCTAGCCCATCTCCCACCCACCTCCCTCCGTCAGCCCTCAGTTTGTTCTCTGTTGTTTAGAATGATTTGTGGTTTGGTTCCTTCTCTTTTTTTCCTCACCTTCTCAGATGTTCATCTGTTTTGTTTCTTTAATTCCACATGTGAGTGAAATTACATGGTATTTGTCTTTCTCTGATTGACTTATTTCGCTTAGCATAATACAGTCCAGCTCCATTCACATCATTGCAAATGGCAAGATTTTACTCTTTGTGTATACACATACCACATCTTTATCCATTCATCAGTCCATAGACATTTGGCTCTCTCCATAGTTTGGAGATTATTGTTGATAATACTGCTGTAAACATCAGGGTAAATGTACCCCTCTGAATCTCCATTTTTTTTTATCCTTTGGATGATCATTAAAGTTCTTAATCTGAAATTCATCAGTAATTTCAGAGAGTCCATGAATAGTCTGAATTAAAACAATTTTGTTAGATTCTCAGAAGTATCTGTGACCCTCAAAAATTTAAGAATTATTGATGTAGCTCAGAATCTCCAAAATGTTAAAAATTTATTATCTCTTGGGTAGGTGGAATTAAGTGAATTTCTGATTTCTACTTTGTGTTTTTTGTATTTTCCAAAGTATTAAAAATAATCATACATAGTACATGGGATTTTTATGTTACTTTAAACTTAAAAAGTAAAAGCCATCTTTAGCTTTTGGATCTACAATTAAAAAACAAATGTAAAAGCTAAATGAATAAAAAAATGTAAAAGCCAACAAAATATAGTATGTTCTTATAATTGCCTGCCTTCTTTTAGAGTCCTAGCATTTCGGAGTCACTACAAAAAAAAAATGGGCAGGCTCTAGAGCCTAAAAAAAGGGATGTTTACCATTGAATCCATTTCAGCTAAATTCATTGCAATAAAATATTTGCATTGGAGTTTTTCATAATGAGCTTTTACTATAAAGAGATTGTGCAGGTTCTGTATACCTGAAAAAGTAATATTTACCATTTAATTCATTTCAAGTGAATTTTATTAAGGGGAAATATTTTGACCAAATATTTGCATTTTAGTTCTTTCTAATGAGATTTTACTGGTTTTCTCATAATATGTTTACATAGTACATACTATAATTACTTTTTAAAGATATGGGGGTTTTGCTTTGTTTCATTTTAATACACTGATTGCTTAATTTTAACAGCAACCAGAAAGAATTCTCATTAAGTATCTATGTTGGATAGATGAATACATACCTGTGTTAAATATAGCATTCTAAAAATCCTTAGGAAATCTTTAGGATTTTGTGAAGAACTTCCAAGGACATCTTACCTATTCAAATTCATCATCAGTTCTCCGTATCTCCAATCTTTTTCCTTGTAGAACCTAAATTCCTCTGTCATTTAATGTCCATAGGCTTCTATTTTCTCTTCTGTTGGACTGGAACTACACAGTTCTCTCCAACTCTGACATTTATTTTAATCTATATTACCTGTTTAACTGCAATATTTATGCTGTGAAATAACTACATTTTAAAAACTATACCAGTTTTTTAAATTCTTGTTTTTCCTTTTGCAGCTTTATGCGGGTGCTATCCTTGAAGTTTGTGGATGAAAATTGGGGAGGTTCCCTCAAGTCCAAGGTATGTAATATCTCTAGCAAATTCTTACTTTAATAATTTTAAATCAACATTTTATAAGAATAATTTTATTAAATATCCCCAACAATAAGAAATTTTAGGATTATACTTTCTCAACAGTATATGTATTTTTTCCACATTTGTAGAGTTCTATGGTAATTGTTAAATACTAGGTTACTTTAAGCAAGCATAATATATGATACAATACATAATGAAGTGATTATTTTCTTTAAAGGACAGCCTTTCCTTTACCAAGTATAAATTTTATAAGAGCCTTTGTTTTAACACACATAAATATAATCCCCTTAAGTAGCATACCATTCTAATATATCTTACATGTAAATTCATTATACAAAACCCTCCTAAGGAACAACTGAAGTGAGAATAGACCTGTATAAAGTGACAAGTCATCAGAAAGAATTAATTACCATAAAACTTGAGGTGAGAGAAGTCGTACATCTTCACAGGAAATTATAAAGATAACTATGTAAAAGGAAAATTGTGAAAATGTATTCTTTTGGTTGACATCAAATAATAGTGGAGCTTTGCATGTCCAAAAAGGCTTGGACTTGGACTTCTCTATTCTGTCCTGGCTTGTCATTTGAAAATCAGTTTTATAAAACTGAAATTGTCTAAAGGTAAAGAAGTTCTTTTTGTTTGTTTGTTTAATTGAAATATGTGAGTGCTCTATTTATAGGGCTTATGTTTATGTCTCCTGACTTTCTCATGACTTCTTGCCTTGTTCACTTAATGGCAAGATAATTTTTTGGGTTTAGTATCTTATAAAGTTACCTGTGTTCACACATGACTTTTATTGCTGACCCAGGATTATTTATGATAAAATATTGCTCATTTTTGGCACAGTAATATAAAAGAATAATAGTTTGACTTGGGAACATTTTCTATGAAGCCCAAAGCAGATACACATTTAATCAGATACATTCTTTGTTAGAATAAACATATTCTGATGCAGCACAGACTATATCTACTTCTGCTTAGGGAAAAATTTTTTTTTGACCATCAGCAAACTCAGAATTGTGCCACAGTCACTTTTGGTTTTTTATATCAGTTCTCTAAATGATAGTGTAATGACCTGTATTCCTAAAAGTTGAGTTTTAATTATATTATTCACATTTACTGACTTGTTTTCTTAATAATCTTTTGTGACTTGGATTTTCATGATGTTAAGAGTGGCTTTGATACCACAATTAGCCTTCCTCCTTGTGTTATCACATTTTATAATGTCTATAGTATGGTTCTATGTATTTAGAGTCTGTTTTTTGGTTGTTTCTTTTATTTTTTTAGATTTCACATATATGTCAAATCATATGGTATTTTTCTTTCTCTGTCTGGCTTTGTCACTTAGCTTAATTCCTCTAGATCCATCCGTGTTGTTACAAATGGCAAGATCTCGTTCTTTTCTCTGGCTGGGTAATATTCCATTGTGAATTTCATATTTTTTTTAATTAAATGTATTTGACACACAATTTTACATTAGTTTCAGGTGTACAACATAGTGATTTGACAAGTCTGTACATCATGCTCTGCTCACATGGGCCGGGCTACCATGTGTCGTCATACAGTGCTATTACAGTACCGTTGGCTGCCTTCCCAATATACCTGTTCCATCTTCTTTAGCTGTTCATTCATCAGTGGAAACTTGGCTTTCTTCCCTATGTTGGCTATTGTAAATAAAACTGCAGTAAACAGAAATCTATATATCTTTTTTAAATTAGTTTTTTTGTTTTCTTTGGGTAAATCCCCAGTAGTAGAATTATTAGACTATATTGTATTTCTATTTTTAAGTTTTTCAAGACCCTCCATGCTGTTTTCACAAGTGGCTGCGCCAATTTACATCACCAGCAGTGCATGAGAGTTATTTTCCCCCCTACATCCTCACCAACACTTGTTATTTCCATTTGATTCTAACCATCCTGACAGGCATGTTATCTCTCATTCTGATGTTGATTTGCATTTCCTTGATTAGTGATGTTCAACATAATTTCCTGTGTCTCTTTGTCATCTTTTTTATAAATAAGTCTTTTTAGGCCCTGTGCCCAGTTTTTTTTAACAGATTGTTTACTTGGTGTTAAGTTCTATAGAAGTTCTTTATATATTTAAGATATTATCAGATCATTTGCAAGTACCTTTTTCCATTCAGTAGGTTACCTTCTCATTTTGCTGATGGTTTTCTTTGTTGTGCATAAGCTTCTTATTTTGGTATAGTTCCAGTAGTTTGTTTTTGCTCTTGTTTCAAACCTTGTTGAGGAGAAACCAAGAAAAATGTTGCTAAGGCTGATGTCAAACAGATGCTGCCTGTGTGTTCTTCCAGGACTTTGATGATTTCAGGTATCCTTGTTAGGTCTTAAATCATTTTTAGTTTATTTTTGTATATGGTATAAGAAAATGATCTAGTTTTATTCTTCTACATGTAGCTGTCTAGTTTTCCCAGTACCGTTTGTAGAAGAAATTATCTTTTCCCCATTGTATATTTTGCTTCCTGTTATAGATTAATTGACCATACAAGCATGGGTTGTTTGTTTTTTTTTTTAGGCTTCCTATTCTATTCTGTTGATCTGTGTGTCTTTATTTGTGCCAGCACCATACTCTTGATTAGTATAGCTTTGTAGCCTATTTTGAAGTCTAGGATTTTGATACAGCTAGCTTCAGTTCTTCAGTCTCAAGATTGCTTTGGCTGTTCAGGGCCTTTTGTGGTCCCATACAAGTTTTAGGGTGATTTGTTCTAATTCAGTGAAAATGCTTTCGGTATTTTGATAGGGGTGGTGTCAACTCTGTAGATTGTTTTGGTTAGTATGGACATTTCACAATATCAGTTCTTCCAGACCATTAGCATGGTATATCTATCTTTCCATTTTTTTATATCATCTTAAATTTCTATTGTAAATGTTTTATACTTTTCAGAGTGGAAGTCTTTCATGTCTTGGGTTAAATTTATTCCTAAGTATTTTTATTGTTTTTGGTGCAATTGTAAATGGGATTATTTTCTTTATTTCTTTTTCTGCTACTTCATTGTTAATGTATAGAAATAAAACCAATTTCTGCATTATTAATTTTATATCCTGAAACTTTATTATAATCATTCATCAGTTCTGATAGTTTTTTGGTAGTATGTAGGTTCTTCAATATATACTATTTCATCTGCAAATAGTGACCATGTTACTTTTTTTTTTAGTTTTTTTTTTTTTTAAGTTTATTCATTTTGTGAGAGAGAATGCCAAACAGGCTCTTTGCTGTCCGCATGGAGCCTGACACAGGGCTCCCTCCCACAAACCGCAAGATTACGGCCTATGCCAGAAATCAAGAGCTGGTTGCTCAACCAGCTCAACCACCCAGGTGCCCCTTCTTTTTTTAACAATTTTTATGCCTTTTATTTCTTTTTCTTGTCTATCTGCTGCAGCTAGGACCTCCAGTATTATGTGGAATAAAAGTTGCAAGACAAAAAGTGGACATCCTTTTCTTGTTTTGCATCTTAGAGGAAAAGCTTTCACCATGGTGTATGTTGTTAGCTTTAGGTTTTTTATATATGGCCTTTATTATATTGAGGTACGATCCCTCTAAACCTCTAAACCTATTTTGCTGAGCATTTTTATCATGAACCATAGTTGTACTTTGTCAAAAAAAAAAAAACAGCTTTTCTGTCTCTGTTGAGATGATACTGGTTTTATCATTTCTGTCATTAATGTGGTATACCAGAGTGACTCCTTGCATCCCCTGGAATAAATCTCACTTGACTGTGGTGAATGGTGAATGATCCTTTTACTGTATTGTTGAATGATTAAATAATAATTTGTTGAGGACTTTTGTGGCTATGATAATCAGGGATATTGGCCTGCAATTTACTGGGTTCTTTTTGGGTTTTTTTTTGCAATTTACTCTTTTTGTAGTGTCTTTGGTTTTGGTATTAGAGTAACACTGACCTAGTAGAAAGCATTTGGAAACTTTCCTTCTTTCTCTCTTTTTTTGAATCATTTGAGAATAGTTATTAAATTCTTGAATTGTTTGGTAGAATTCACCTGTGGTCTTTGAATCTTGTTTGTTGGAAGCTTTTTGATTACCACCTCAGTTCCTTTATGAGTTAATTGGTCTGTTCAGGTTTTCTGTTTTATTTCCTGACTGGGTTTTAGAAGATTGTATGTTTCTAGGACATTACCCATTTCTTCTAGGTTGTCCAACTTGTTGGCATATAATTTTTCATAGTATTTTCTTAATATCTTTTGTTTTTCTGTGGTGTTGGTTATTCTACTCACATTTCAGATTTTGAGTCCTCTCTTTTTCTTGATGAGTATGGCTAAAGGTTTATAAATTTTGTTTGTTTTTTTAATGTATTTATTATTGAGAGACAGAGTATGATAATGGGAGGGGCAAAGAGAGGGGGAGACACTTAATCCGAAGCAAGCCGATGCAGGGCTTGAACTCACAAACCGCGAGATCATGATCTGAGCGGAAGTCGGATCCTTAACCAACTGAGCCACCCAGGCGACCCTATAAATTTTATCTTTCCAGAGATCTAGCTCTTGATTTCCTTGATCTTTTCTGTTGTGTTTTTATCTCTACTTATTCCTACTCTAATCTTGATTTTTTTTTTCCTACTAACCTTGAGTTTTGTTATTCTTTTTCTACTTTAGGTGTAAGGTTAGATTGTTTGAGGCTTTTCTTGTCATGTTTACAGGTCAGCCTATATTGCTATGAAGTTCCCACTTAATGGGCACCTGGGTGGCTCAGTCATTAAGCATCTGACTTGCGCTCAGGTCAGTTCATGAGCTCAAACACCACTTCTCTCTTCCCCCCTCCTGTCCAGATCCCCTCCCCCCCCCACCCCTTCCCTCCTGGGATTCTCTCTTTCTTTCTGCCCTTTGCTCACTTGTACCCTCTCAAAAAAAAATAAATAAATAAAAATAAATTTCCCTCTTAGAATTGCTTCTGCTGCAACCCATAGATTTTGACCCATTACATTTTCGTTTTCATTTTCATTTATCTTCATGTACTTTATTTCCTCTTTGCTTTCTTCATTGACCCATTGGTTGTTTAGAAACATGTCATTTGGCCTCCTTGTGTTTTTAGTTTTTTGGTATATGATTTATTCCTAGCTTCCTTGTGATTAGAAAAGATCTATAATATGATTTCAACCTTCTTAAATAAATGGAGACTTGTTCTGTGACCTAATGTGATATATCTTGGAGAATGTTTCATGTGCACTTGAATGATATTCTGTTTGCGAATGGAATGTTCTGTAGATATGTTAAGTTTATCCAGTCTAATATGTCATCCAAAGATGTTTTTTCCTTATTGACTTTTGCCTGGATGATTTATCCATTTATGTAATTGGGGTGTTAAAGTCTCCTACTCTTACTGTATTACTTCAGTCTCTCCTTTTATGTCTGTTAGTATTTTTATATTTAGGTGCTTCATTGTTGGGTGCATAGATCTTTGTAATTGTTAGGTCCTCTTATTGGATTGATTCTCTTCTCATTATGTAATATCCATCTTTGTTTCTTGTTAGAGTCTTTATTTAAAAGTCTCTTTTGTCTGATACAAGTATTGCTATGTGGGCTTTTTTCCCCCCACTTGATTTTCATGGGATACCTTTTTCCATCCCTTCACATTCAGTCTGTGTGTTTAAATGTGAAGTGAGGTCTTGTCAGTAGCATATTAATGGATTTTGTTTGTTTTGTTTCGTTTTTATCCAATTTGCCATCCTACTTGGAGCATTTAGCCCATTTACATTTAAAGTAGTTATAAGTAGCTATGTACTTGTCATTTTTTTTTTATATTTCTTCTTTGTTTCTTTTCTTACCTTGCTCTCTGATTAATTATTGTCTACAGTGTTTTTGCTTGGTTTTTTCTCTTTATTTTTTGTGTGTCTGTTTTGAGTTTGGGGTTTGTGGTTACCATGAGGTTTATATATAGTATCCTAAGTTTATAGTAGTCTGTATTAAATTGATGGTCCTTTATGTGCCAACATATTCTGAAAGAATTTTTTATTCCCCCAACTGTGTTTTATGTATATATTGTCAAATTTTACATTTCTTTATTGATTTTTACTTTTAATTATGGCCTTTTTCACTTAAGGAAGTCCCTTTAACATTTCTGGTAAGACTGGTGTACTAGTGATAAACTCCTTTCAATTTGCTTGGGAAGTTCTTGGTCTCTTCTTCAATTCTGAATGGTAATCTTGCCATCTTGAATACTCTGGGTGGTAGGTTGTAGGTGGGGTTTTTTGTTTTCCTTTTCTGGATTTTGATTATATCATGCCACTTCTTTCTGGCCTGACATGTTTTCTGCTGAAAATTCAGCTGATAGCTTTATGGAGTTTCCCTTGTATATAATTTTTCACTTTCTTGCTGCTTTAACATTTTTCCCTTATCTTAAACTTTTGACATTTTGATTATTTTGTGTCCTGGTGTGGATCTCCTTAGGTTCATCTTGTTTTGGACTCTGTGCTTCCTGAACCTGGATGTCTGTTTTCTTCCCTATGTTAGGGAAGTTTTCAGCTATTATTTCTTAAGATAAGTTTTCTACTCTTTTTCTCTCTCCTTCTGGGACCCTTGTAATGCAAATATTTGCTATAACCTGTTCCTGTTTTCAAAGAGATCCCATACAGAAGTGCTGATGCATAGGAGCACATGGACCCCAGTGTTCATAGCAGCAATGTCAACAATAGCCAAAACATGGAAAAAGCCTAAATGTCCATCACCTGATGAGTGGATCAAGAAGATGTGGTATATATACACAATGGAGTACTACATGGCAATGAGAAAGAATGAAATATGGCCATTTGTAGGAAAGTAGATGGACCTTGAGGGTGTCATGCTAAGCGAAATAAGTCAGGTGGAGAAGGACAGATACCATATGTTTGCACTCATAGGTTAAACAGGAGAACAGGAGAAACCTAGTGGAGGACCAGGGGCAGGGGAAGAGGGAAAGAGAGTTGGGGAGAGGGGGGGATGTAAAACTTGAGAGACTATTGAATACTGAAAATGAACTGAGGGTTGAAGGGGAAGGGCGAGGGGGGAAAAGAGATGGTGGTGATGGAGGAGGGCACTTATGGGGAAGAGCACTAGGTGTTGTATGGAAACCAATTTGACAATAAACCTTTTTTTTTTAATAGAGATCCCGTAATTGCCAATCATCTTTTTTTTTTTTTTCAAGTTTTATTTAAGTAATCTCTGCATCCAACATGAGGCTCAAACTAATGACCCCAAGATGAAGAGTCACACTCTTTTCAGACTGAGCCGGCCAGGCACCTATCTATGCATTTTTTAAATTATTTTTGGGGGGTGTCTGGATGGCTCAGTTGGTTAAGCATCCAACTTCAGCTCAGGTCATGATCTCAGGGTCTGTGGGTTCAGCCCTGCTTTGAGCTCTGTGCTGACAGCTCAGAACCTGGAGTATACTTCGGATTCTCTGTCATCTTCTCTGCCTCTCCCCGACTCACACTCACTATTTCTCTCTCAAAAATAAACATTAAAACATAATCTAAAAAATTATTTTCTCATTTTGCTGTTCAGTTTAGTTACTTTCCATAACAATTAGTGTCTTCCAGATCACTAATCCATTCTTCTGCACCTGCTAACCTTCTGTTCATGCCTCTTAATGTATTTTTCATTTCAGTTATTGTATTCTTCAACTCTATTGGTTCTTATATTTTCTTTTTTGAAGTTCTCACTTAGTTCTTCCATTCTTCTCTGCAATACAGTAAGCATCTTTATGATCATTACTTTAATCTCTGTCAACCACAGTGCTTATCTATGTTTCATTTAGTTCTTTTCCTGATGTCCTTATTCTTTCCTTGGGAGCATATTCTTTTATCTCTCCACTTTGCTTTACTCTCTGTGCTTGTTTCTGTGAATTAGGCAGAACAGCTACTTCTAAACTTGCAAGAATTGTCTTCTGTGTTGTCGTCCCCTATGTAGACTGTGAAGCTGATCAAATGCATGCTGGGGTGTCCTACGGCCCTCCAGAGGGTTCCCTGGCAAAGCAGCTTGCTTCAAGGTAGGGCATGGGCCTGGGGGTCCCATGGTACTCTGTGTACATGGCATTTTGGTAGGACATCTGTAGCTGAAGTGGGCATGGTCAAGGTGGTCCTGTAGCTCTTCATGTAGAGGGAGCCCTGGAAGGACATCTGAAACCACAGTGGATGTTGCTTGTTGCTGTCCTAGGGCTCTCCAGGCAGAAAGCACCCTGGGAGGACAGCTGAAGCAGGTGTAAGCCAGGGTATCCCAGAATGCTAGGTGCAGGGAGTGTCCTGGCAGGGGACTGGATCTGGGGCGGGGGTTCCTGGAGCTGAAGCAAGTGAGAACCAGGAGGCCCCAATGCACTCTGCCAGGGGTGCCCTAGGAAGCCATCTGAAGCCAAAGAGCATGGCTCATAGTCTTGTATCACCTTGGCACAACTGCTAGATCACCAGCTAAGGCTGTCCCAGAGTGCGCTGTGCTAGAGCTGCTTAGTGGGGTGGTTGAGGTGCTGTGAGCTCTGGGGCTCACTGAAGCAGCAGGCTGGTTAGGGTACCTGGACCCTTCTCCCATTCAAGCTATCCAGGTGGAGGGAGAACATAAACCATAGTGTTGCCCAGCCCCTCCAGCCTGGAGAGAGTACCAGCAGCAATTCCACCATCTGAATCATACAAGAAACTGGTCCAGTTTATTCATTCTTTTGCATATACCTATCTAGTTTTCCTAATACTATCTATTGAAGTACTTTTCCCATTGCATATTTTATCTCCTTTGTTATAGATTGACTGTGTAAGTGTGGGTTTATTTCTGGGCTTTCTGTCCTGTTCCATGATCTGTGTGTCTGTTTTTGTGCCAGTACCATACTGTTTTGATTACTACAGCTTTATCTTGAAATCTGGGATTGTGTTTCCTCTAGCTTTGTTTTTCTTTCTGAAGATTGCTTTGGCTATTAAAGGTCTTTTGCAGTTCTGAAAATTTTAGGATTATTCTAGTTCTGTGAAAAATGCTATTAGTATTTGATAGGGATTTCATTGAATCTATAGATTGTTGCAGGTAGTTCATGAGCACAAAATATCTTTTCATGTGTTTTTGTCATGTTCGGTTTCTTTCATCAGTGTCCTCTAGTTTTCAGAATACAGTATAGGTGTTTCACTTCTGTGGTTAAATTATTCCTACATATTTTACTCTTTTTTGGCTCAATTTAAATGGGATTGTTTTCTTAATTTTTCTTTCTGTTACTTCATTATTAATGTATAGATATAAAACCAGTTTCTGTGTAATAAATCAAGCCAGGTTTCAGGATACAAAATTATCTGTTCAAATTGTTTTTGGTAGTCTGCAGTGTTGTTGGTTTTTTTTTTTTTAATGTTCATTTTTTTCTTGAGAGAGACACAGATAATGAACAAGGAAGGGGCAGATAGAGAGGGAGACACAGAATCTGAAGCAGGCGTCAGGCTCTGAGCTGCCAGCACAGAGCCCAACATGGGGCTTGAACCCACGAACAGTGAGATCATGACCTGAGCTGAAGTCTGACACTCAACCGACTGAGCCACCCAGGCGTCCCTTAATGTTTTTATTTTTGAGAGACAGAGAGAGAGAGCAAGTGGAAGAGGGGCAGAGAGAATGAGGGAAACAGAATCCGAAGGAGGCTCCAGGCTCTGAGCTGTCAGTACAGAGCCTGATGCAGGGCTCTGAGTCGAAGTCAGATGCTTACTGACTGAGCCACCCAGGCACCCCAGTCTTCAGTGTTTCCTACATAAAGTATCATGTCAGGGCACCTGCATAGCTCAATCAGTTAGGCATCCACCTCTTGATATTGGCTCAAGTCATGAGATCAAGCCCCAGGTTAGGTGCTGCCCTGAGCGTAAAGTCTGCTTAAGATTCTCTCTCTCCCTTTTCTTCTATCCTTCCCACACTTGTGCTCTCGCTTTCTCAAAAAAAAAAAAAAAAAAAAAAAATTTTTTTTTTAAATGATGTATCATGTATCTGCAGATAGTGGCAGCTTTACCTCTTTCCAAATTTGGCTGCCTTCCATTTTCTGGTCTGATTATTGCAACTAAGACTTCCAGTATTAGGTTGAGTAAAAGTGGTGAGTGTGGACATCCTGGTCTTGTGCCTGAAAATAAAAGCTTTCAGTGTTTCACCATTGAGTGTGATGTTAGCTGTGGCTTTTTCATATATGGCCTATATTATGTTGAAGTATTTTCCCTCTAAAACTCACTTTGAGTCTGTATCATGAATGGATGTGGAATTTTTTCAAATGTGGAATTTTGTCAAATGCCTTTTCTGAATCTATTGAGATGATCACATGGTTTGTATACTTATTGTGACGTATCACATTGATTTGTGAATATTGAACCACTTTTGCATCCTTGGAACAAATCCCATTTGATTATAATGAGTGATCCTTTTAATGTATTGTTGCATATGGTTTACTAACATTTTGGTAAGGGTATTTGTATCTGTATTCATCAGGAATATGAGCCTGTAGTTTTCTTTTTTTGTGTGAGGGTAATGCTGGCCTCATAGAATATACAGTATTTGGAACTTTCCTTCCTCTCCTCTGTTTTTTGGAATAGTGTGAGAATAGGTAATAAATCTTTACATGTTTGATAGAATTCACCTGTGAATCCATCTGGTCCTCGACTATTTTTGTTGTTCATTGGATGTTTTTAACTTTTTGAGGCTCATCACACATGATTGGTCTGTTCAAACACATAGTGTTTTCTTCCTGATTCTATTTTTGGAAAATTGTGTATTGCTGCGAAGCTAGTCATTTTTCATAATATTCTCTTATAGTTTTTTGTATTTCTGTGGTGTCAGTTCTTTGTCCTTTATTTCTAAATTTTACTGGAGTCCTGTCTCTTTCTTGGCTTAAAGGTTTGTTCATTATCTTTTCAGAGAACCAGCTTTTGGTTTCACTGATCTTTTCTATTTTCTTGTTTTGGTCTCATGTATTTGTACTCTAATCTTTATTTCCCTTATACCGCTCACTAACTTTGGGCTTTGATCTTTCTTTTCTAGTTCATTAGGTGTAATGTTAGGTTCTTCACGATTTTTCTTGTTTCTTGTTGTAGGCCTATATATCTCTATATTTCCCTTTGAGAACTGCTGCATCCCAAAGATTTTGGACCATTATGTTTCCATTTTTATTTGTCTCCATGTATTTTTTATTTCCTCTATTTTTTTTTTAGTTGACCCGTTGGTTGTTTACTAGCATGTTTTTTTAACCTCCATGTGTTTTGCTTTTTGATGTTTTTTTCTTGTAATTCATTTCTAGTTTCATACCTTTATTGTCAGAAAAGACACATGATATGATTTCAGACTTTTAAATTATTTAGACTTGTTTGTGGCCTAAAATATGATCTGCCTGGAGAATGTACCATGTGCACTTGAATGTATATTCTGCGGTTTTGGGGTAATATTTATTTCCGTGTAGATCTGTTAGGTCTGTCTGGTCTAATGTGTCATCCAAAGCCACTTATTCCTTGTTAATTTTTTTTGTCCAAATATTTTATGATTTGATGTAAGTGGGGTGTTTAAATCGCCTATTGTATTATTACCAATTTCTTTATGTTAATATTTGCTTTATATATTTAGGTGCAGAGATATTTATAATTGTTAAATACTCTTGCTGAAGTGATTCTTCGTTATGTAATACTCTGTCACTTGCTGCAGTCTTTGATTAAAGTATTGCTACCTGATTTTTTTTCTGCTTGCATTTGCATAGAATATCTTTACCCTTACCTTCACTTTTCACTCTATATGTCTTTAGGTCTAAAGAGTGTCTTGTAAACCACGTACAGAAGGGTCTTGTTTTCCCCCCCAGTCACCTGTGTCTTTTGATTGGAGCATTTACTCCATTTACATTTAAATTAATTATTCTCAAGCATGTATTATAATTTTGTTAGTTGCTTTGTGTTTTATAGTTCTGTTCTTGTTGGTCTCTCTTGGTTTGATGGCTTTCTTTAGTGTTATGCTTGGGTTCCTTTTTATTTTTTGTTTATATCACAGATTTATTTTTGGTTACCATTGGGTTCATATATAACTTACATGTGTATAGCAGTCTATATAAAGTTGAGAGCCATATTCGAACATGTGCTAAAAAGCATTCAAACATGTACTAAGAGCACTACATTTTTATCTCCCTTTTCACATTTCATGTGTATGACTTCATATTTTACATCTTTTTACTTTGTGTATCCCTAATTTTTTTTAATGTTTATTTTTGAGAGTAAGAGAGACACGAATGATGAAGGGAGAAGGGGGACATAGAATCCAAAGCAGACTTTGTACTGACAGCAGAGAGCCCGTTGTGGGGCTCAAACTCACTAACCACAAGATCATAACCTGAGCCAGTAGGTTGCTTAACCAATTGAGCCTCCCAGGCACCCGTCCCTTGACTAATTTTTGTAGATGTAATTGATTTTACTACTTATGTGTTTTAATCTCCATGTTGGCTTTAAAGTATTTAATCTACTGCCTTTACTAGGTGTTTGCTTTTACCTTGGAGAATTTTTCCTTTCCTAACTTTCTTCTTATTGTGGCCTTTTAAACTTTCTACTTAAGGAGTTATCTTTATCATTTC
>NC_043707.1:71047138-71128897 GCF_006229205.1 Suricata suricatta
TCCTGTTAGACCTAAGATGAAAACATATGGTATCTGTCCTTCTCTGCCTGACTTATTTCGCTTAGCATGACTCCCTCTAGGTCCATCCACATTCCTACAAGTGGCCAGATTTCATTCTTTGTCACTGCCAGGTAGTACTCCATTGGATATATATACCACATCTTCTTGATCCATTCATTGGTTAATGGACATTTAGGATCTTTCCATGTTTTGGCTATTGTTGACATTGCTGCTGTGAACATTGGGGTACATGTGCCCCTATGCATCAGCACTTCTGTATCCCTTGGGTAAATCCCTAGCAGTGCTATTGCTGGAACATAGGGGAGTTCTATGGATAGTTTGAGGAACCTCCACACTGTTTTCCAGAACGGCTGCACCAGTTTACATTCCCACCAAGAGTGTAGGAGGGTGCCCATTTCTCCACATCCTTGCCAGCATCTGTAGTCTCCTGATTTGTTCATTTTAGCCACTCTGACCTGTGTGAGGTGGTATCTCAGTGTGGTTTTGATTTGTAGTTTCCTGATGCTGAGTGATGCTAAGCATTGTTTCATGTGCCTGTTGGCCATCTGGATGTCCTCTTTGGAGAAGTGTCTGTTCAGATCTTCTGCCCATTTCTTCACTGGATTATTCGTTTTTCGGGTATGGAGTTTGGTGAGTTCCTTGTAGATTTTGGATACTAGCCCTTTATTCGACATGTCATTTGCAACTATCTTTTCCCATTCTGTCGGTTGCCTATTTGTTTGTTTCCTTTGCAGTGCAGAAGCCTTTCATCCTTATGAGGTCCCAATAGTTCATTTTTGCTCTTGATTCCCTTGCCTTTGGGGATGTATCGAGTAGGAAATTGCTGTGATTGAGATCACAGAGGCTATTTCCTGATTTCTCCTCTAGGGTTTTTATGGTTTCCTGTCTCACATTTAGGTCCTTCGTCCATTTTTGTGAATAGTGTAAGAAGGTGGTCTAGGTCCATTCTTCTGCATGTTGCTGTCCAGTTCTCCCAGCACCTCCTGCTAAAGAGGCCGTCTTTTTTCCATTGAATACTCTTTCCTGCTTTGTCAAAGATTAATTGGCCGTACACTTGGGGGTCCAGTTCTGGGTTTTCTATTCTATTCCATTGGCTTATGTGTCTTTTTGTGCCAATACCATACTGTCTTGATGATGACAGCTTTGTAGTAAAAGCTAAAGTCTGGGATTGTGATGCCTCCCGTTTTGGTTTTCTTCAATATAACTTTGGCTATTCGGGGTCTTTTATGGTTCCATATGAATTTTAGGATAGTTTTCTAGCTTCGAGAAGAATGCTCGTGCAATTTTGATGGGGATTGCATTGAATGTGTAGATTGCTTTGGGTAATAATGACATTTTAACAATGTTTATTTTTCCGATCCATGAGCATGGAATGTTTTTCCATTTCATTGTGTCTTCAGTTTCTTTCATAAGCTTTCTATAGTTTTCATCATACAGGTCTTTTACGTCTTTGGTTAGGTTTATTCCTAGGTATTTTATGGTTTTTTTATGCAATTGTGAATGGGATCAGTTTCTTGATTTTTCTTTTCCGCTGCTTCATTATTGGTGTAGAAGATTCTGTACCGATTTCTGTACATTGATTTTGTAGCCTGAGACTTCACTGAATTCGTTGATCAGTGCTAGAAAGCTTCTGGTGGAGTCGATTGGGTTTTCCATGTAGAGTATCATGTCATCTGTGAAAAGTGAGTTTGACGACTTCTTTGCCGATTCTGATGCCTTTTATTTCCTTTTGTTGTCTGATTGCTGATGCTAGGACTTCCAGCACTATGTTAAACAACAGTGGTGAGAGTGGGCACCCCTGTCATGTTCCTGATCTCAGAGGGAAAGCTCTCAGTTTTTCCCCATTGAGGATGATATTAGCTGTGGGCTTTTCATAAACTGCTTTTATAATGTTTAAGGTCCTTCTATCCCAACTTTCTCGAGGGTTTTTATTAAGAAGGGATATTGTATTTTGTCAAATGCTTTTATTCTTAATGATAACTTTACTGAGTATTCTTGATTGAAGGTTTTTTTTCCTTTCAGCACTTTGAATATATCATGCCAAATTTTCTGGTGAAAAGTGGGATTTCCCTGATTGTATCTGTTTTCTCTTGCTGCTCCTAAAATTATTTATCTTTAATCTTTGATTTTTAATTATTATGCATCTTGGTGCAGACTTCCTTTGGTTTATCTTGTTAGGGGCTCTGCATTCTTCCTGTATCTGCATGTTTGTTTCTTTTTAAGAAGTTTTCTGAGTCCTTTTTTTTTTTTTTTCTTTCTGGCATTCCTGAATGATGTTGCATATTTCCTTTAACCAGTTCTCATTTCTTAATCTTCTTGATGTTTAGTTTGGTTGCTTTCCATTACCTTGTCTTCCTTATCACTGATACAATCTTCTGCATTCTGTTATCTGTTGATTCCATCTAGTGTATTTTTCATTTTAGTAATTGAATTCAATTCTGACTCTTTATATTTTCTTTGTTGAAATTCTCAATGTGTTCATCTACTCCAGGGAGTATCTTTATGACCATTACTTTAAAGCTTCATCAGGCATATTTTAACTGTTCCGTTTAGCTCTTTCACTGTGATTTTTGTTTTGTTCTTTCATTTAGGGCATATGCCTCTATCTCCTCATTTTGTCTTACTCTATATTTGTGTATATTAGATAAATCAACTACAGTTTTTGGCCTTAAAAACTGTAACCATGTATAGAAGTGGTCTCGGGGTGCTCTGTAGTACAATTCGTTCTTTTAACCAGAATCAGGGGTTCCATTGTGTCCCCTCTGGACTGTGGGTGTCCACCTATTATGGTTTAGCTGTGATTGCCTTCTGTACGGCTGATTGCAGTCGCCCACAGGACTTGTTTCCTGTGCTGTTAGAGATCCCGCTGTAGCTGACGTGGCCTCATCGCTGGTTGGGGCCAGCAGTCATCCTAGTTGTCTGCAGTTAGCCTCTTGGGCACAGCTCCAAGCGCTCCAAAAAGCAGGGGTTATCTCACCCCTCCCCAGGGTAGGAGTCACTTTGGAGTGGCCCTGTGGACCTAATGATTTATCACTCGTGATAGCATAAGTACCAAGGACATTTCCTTCTCAAACATGAGTCATACAATATTAAACATATGCAGATATCAAAAAAAGTTAATTTTCCCAATTTTATGTGAGAAGTTAGATAATAAAATTTTTCATCTTTACAAGCAACAAGTTCTCTGCTACAACTATTGAACTCTTTTATAGTATGGAAGCAGCCATTCTACAGTATTTAAATGAGTAAGTGTGGCTTTGTTCCAGTAAAACTGTACTTACTAAAGTAGCAGGCTAGCCTTTGGCCCTCAGACCATAGTTTGCCAATTCTATATTAGAATCATATTCCTTTAGGGGCAGTTGAATGTCCAACTCTTGATTTCAGCTCAGTTCTTCATCTCGCAGTTCATGAGTTTGAGCCCTCCATTGGGCTCTGCACTGACAGTGTGGAGCCTGCTAGGATTCTCTCTCTCTCCCCTCTCCCTCTGATTTTAATTTTTAAAAAAATAATATACCTTTGGAGGCAGAAAAAACTTTTAAGTAATGTAATACCCACCCTATAAGATGGTTTTGAGGATTAAGTACCACACATAAATCACTTGGTACTTGTTGGTGCCACATGCATACTAAGATAACCATTCACTGCTTCTATGAATACTTAGTATTTTCAGTACTT
Source organism: Suricata suricatta (assembly GCF_006229205.1). Classification (NCBI taxonomy): domain Eukaryota; kingdom Metazoa; phylum Chordata; class Mammalia; order Carnivora; family Herpestidae; genus Suricata; species Suricata suricatta. Next base: position 71,050,835 of record NC_043707.1, read on the forward strand.
ACTATTACTTATCAAGCACTATTTCAGTACTAAGGATACTAAATGGTAGGTATTTTGTATCGTATACTCTTTTTAGCTAATAAAGTTCAGTTAATAACCATCAGGCATTTCTGTACTCTTATTAACCATGTTTAAAAAAACTGCTTAAATCAGTAACATCAGTTATGATGCAGCCTGATTCATAATACACAAAATTGTTTATTCATGCCATTCTTCTACCTATGACATTCTGGCTTCTCTTTCTACCATTTTACTAACTGTTAGAGTTAAATAAGATTTAACATTTGAAACTGTCTTCACTTCATTTGTTTGAATTTCTTACCTCCTAGTGTCTCCTGCATCTAACAGGCTTTCCATTCTCCTTTCCTGGCATCTCATCTACCATCTACCTTTCAAATACTAGTCATAGTCAGGAGCTAACTTTATATTTTCTTATTCTCTTGAATGTCCCACTCCCTCAGTTCCAATTATAGTATTTACCTGATGACTCCTAATCTGTATCTTTAGGTCACACCTTTGTTGTTAGAAATCACTTTTTTTTTTTTAATTTTTTAAATGTTTACTTTTTTTTAAATTTTTTTTTATGTTCTATTTATTTTTGAGACAGAGACAGAGCATGAGCGGGCAGGGGCAGAGAGAGAGGGAGACACAGAATCTGAAGCAGGCTCCAGGCTCTGAGCTAGCTGTCAGCACAGAGCCCGACGCGGGGCTCAAACCCACAAACGTGAGATCATGACCTGAGCCGAAGTCGGACACTCAACCAACTGAGCCACCAGGCGCCCCTAAATGTTTATTTATTTTTGAGAGAGAAACAGAGCACAAATGGGGAAGGGCAGAAAGGGAGACACAGAGTCAGAAGCAGGCTACAGGCTCTAAGCTGTCAGCACAGAGCCCGACGCAGGGCTCAAACCCACAAGCTGTGAGATCATGACCTGAGCCCAAATTCGATGCCTAACCAGCTAAGCCACCCAGTTTGCCCCAGAAATCACATTTCTGACTACAAGTGGACATTTTTGGTTGTGTGGTCTCATAGGTACCTTCAGCCTATGTACGTGAATCATATGACGATTTTGTTAAATGTAGAATGTACATGTGGGGGTGGATCCTGAGATTTTTCATTGCTAATAATCCTGCAGGCTGCAGCCCCCATTTTGGTAGAAAGACCTTAAACCCAGCATGTCCGAAAAGTGAACCCTCTTCTGAGAGTATACCATCTTCAGTCCTCTTTCCACAAATGACAATATCACCAAGCAAAAGCATAAAATACAAAAATCATGATTAACCTTTCATTTCTTTCATACTTTATATGCAGTTAGTCACCAAATTGTCTCTTCTCCTTAAGAACTTTCAAATCTCACTCCCTTGGCCTTCTCTAGGATTTTAATCAAGCCTTTGGCATCTTTCCCCAGAAGGATTAGTTACTTGTTATATATGGTCTAGGTATCACTGTTCCCATTTCTTTCTTCTATTGCATCTTCTACACAACTACCAGAAAGACCTTTTCCATTAGACATGTGATTTCTGTGGCTCAAGCCTTTATTGCTCCCCATCACATACAGAATAAAGGTCAGACTCAGTAGCATCATATAGAAGACCCACCACAGCGTGCTTTCTCTTTTCTAGTGTCCATCTCTAGTTCTTTGCAGTTTTCTGAACTCTGACCTTTGAAGTCCTTGCACGTACTGCATGTTCCTTTTGACTTAGGCCCCTTCTCACTTCTCGTGCCAAACTGCTCTTCATTCAAACTTTAGGTCAAACCTTGTTTTTGTGTGGCCTTTAGATAGAATTTTTCATTCCTTTATCTTCTTATGCAGTTTCCATTATTTAACATTATAATGTATTTATTTGGTTTATTGGTCTTTTGCCTCTACCAAACTAGGAACTCCTTAAAGCGCACAATTTTTTAGTCATTAATATGCCCAGAATCTATCTAAGACTGCTCCTCATATTAAGAGGACTTCAAATATTTATTGAGTGGATGAATGGATTTATGAAACTTAACTAATTCAAGGGTGCCCCTATTTTTGACAAATGGAATTTGGATGAAATACCTGTGTTTACATTGGCTAATCTATTCCTAATGAATTCATAGTCTTCAAACATTCTTTTTCTGGCTATCATTCTGGACTAAGAAGTCATATTTTTAGTTTGTCTCGTCTTCATTTTTGTACCTCTCTTCTCAAATTTTTTAAACTAGTTGTTCTTCTCTTTACTTGTTTATTTTGAAAATACATTAATTCAAGCATTTTTCCTTAACTTCGAGACTATCTTTCCTATTATCCCATCATCCCCAATTTTATCTTCTTTTTGAAACAAAGATTTTGTTTATCGTTAACTCTGAATTATAAGAGTCCTACAGGTTTCCAAGTAATGATGTATAGCCAAAAAAAATTAGCTCTTTTTACAGGGATGCTGCATAAATGACATGCTGATAAGAATCCAGAGTGAAAAGCTAAAATACTTCATGTGTTTTCTTATGACTTCTGTATATTTGGTCATTTTAAGGGATTAGTCACAAAACTGCCTTTATAACTGACATATAAGTTGGCATAGGGACATTTTCTGGGGGTGCCCAAGTGGCTCAGCAGGTTGAGCCTCCAATTCTTGATTTTGGCTCAAGTCCTGGTCCCAGACCTGTAGGATTGAGCACTCTATTTGGCTCCACTTAGAGCATGGAGCCTGCTTAAGAGTCCCTTTTTCCCTCTACCCATCCCCCACTTGTGCACTTGTGCGCATATACATGCTTTATTCCTCTCCAAAACAATGAAAACACATTTTCCAGAAATGGAATGATGATTTCTTTAGGAATCTTCCACCTGCTATTATTGAGCTATTTTTAAAAGAGCAGAAAGTAAATTAGAAATTAAGTTACGATGAAGTCTTTGCAAGTCTCTTATACAGTCATTCCTAGTCATACCCCATTCCTAGTGCCGTGTGTACATAAAAGTATAGTATATTAAATTAATTCACAGCTTGTAAAATATGACTTGCTACTACAGAGTATTTAACAGATATTCCCCTTGTTCAAAATTAAGAAGCTTTATAGATCTGTGCTTAGCAAAGAGCAAAGAACTAATGAAAATAGTCATTAGTGACATTAAATTTAAACTTGTTCATTTAATTCAGCCTATTAAAAATATATTGAATAAGTGAACACTATTAAATGTGCTAGGCTCTATTAAATGGATACAAAAAGTAAATAAGATTAATCCTTTTCCCCCAGGCATCTGGGTGGTTCAGTCAGTTAAGTGTCCAACTCTTGATTTCAACTCAGGTCATGATCTTATGGTTTGTGGGATTGAGCGCCGCTTTGGCTCTATGCTGATAGTGGGGAGCCTGCTTGGGATTCTCTGTCCCTCCCCTGCTCACACACTCTCTAAATAAAGAAATGAATTAAAAAAAAAAAAAAAAAACCTTTAAAAAAAAAAAAAAAAAACCAGTCCTTTTCCCTAGAGCGGTTTCTTAGGCAGTAGAAAACACACTTTGAGTTAGGGGTGATATAAAATGCAACAGGATATCATGAGATCGTTTTTGTTTGGGGATTCAGGAGTCTACAGAATATTTGGACAAATCCTAAAGGATGAAGTTAATAGAGAAGAAATTCTAATAAGCAGACTAACAATTGATTTTATTCTGGACTACATTTTGTAGGGGAAATACAGATATCTGAGTCTTTTCTGACAAGTTCTTTACCTTAAAAAGAAAAACTATTTACCACTCTTTGTTTTAGTGGCCTAAATGCAGGTACATTGTAGGAGCCCATTCAGCCAAAAGACCTGTTGAGATCCCACTGTAAGTCACCAAGAGGAACGCGCATATCTCCAGCTTGTCTGGAAAGTGTGACCCTGGTGCAAGCAAGTGAGGTCCCTCAGTTGAGGATCGGGATTGAGTCGCTCTCCTGGGAGACTGAGCGTACAGTGTCATATGGCTTGTTGGGTCCTGCTTTCCTTTGTTTTAGAGAATGTGCACATGACCTCTTGATCATGATGGATTAGAGACTGGAGTTAGTTTTCTATGACCTTTAATTAGTTTCGGTGAATGGGCAAATTTTCAGATTGAAATTCCCTTCCTGGTCAGGGGCACTTTACCCGTAAATCATGATGTTCACCTTTAAGAAAAAATAGCCTTGTCATAAGCTTCGGTTAATAATATTACTATATACATAAAACAAACCCCTGCTGATGTATTTTGAGTGATGAATTATGTTTTTTGATCTTCTGTATTGCACCTCATTTCTGTTTTGATTTTCTGTTTTTTGCTACCATGGAAATAATTTTTCTGGAAGTAACAATGTAATCATTAGAAAAATGATGTAATCACCTATGGTATATAAAGATTCTAAGCATCACAGTAAAGTGCAATCTTGCCACCATTCACTTTATCTGTCTCCTTTCTTACAGATATTGCGCCAACACCAACCCCCTACTCAGGGACCCTTAGACTCTGGTGCGTGGGCTGGTCCCCCGCAGTACATAAAAACCTTCGTAATGAAATGTGTATAGTACTTGTTATTGCTAGTTAATTCTAAGTTTAAAAAATGTTTTTCTTAAAAATTTTAACATTCGTTTTTAAGAGAGTAGAGGGGGGATGGGGCAGAGAGGGGAGGGAGACACAGAACTGGAAGCAGGCTCCAGACTCCAGGCTGTCAGCACAGAGCCCAATGCAGGGCTCAGACCCACAAGTTGGGAGATCATGGCCTGAGCCAAAGTCAGATGCTTAATCAACTGAGCCACCCAGGTGTCCCAAAAAATGTTTTCAAAATCATGTATATCACCATAAAATATAAGAACAAGCATCTAAATGAGACAGCTCACTTGTATTTTAGAAAAATGTATTCTAAATTTAACTTGAACAATTTAACATGATCAGTATTGAAAAATTGACAAAATATAGAACCCAAAAGAAGAAAAGCATTCATTTAAAACTTCCCAAACCCTGTACTCCGGATATAACCCCCTATTAAGTAATAGTTAACATTTTTTAACTGTTTTGTATATTGTGCCAGTCATTTTATATTTGCTGGCTTAATTTTTAAGATTTTATATATGCTTCTGGCCTTTTTTCCAAATGGGAGTTTGCTTCAATGTCACTAATTTTTAATGATTAGATGCATTGTATTGCATAGTCCATGTTAACTTACTTAACCTGTAGTTTTGGAAGTTTAGATTTTTTTTCCAAATTTCTAGACTTGGTTGGCAGGACCTTTATATATTGTAGATCTTTACATTACTGTATAATTATTTGCTCAGGATAAAGAAAAACCTAGAAAGGGACTTCCAGATTTAAAGAATATGTGCATTTTAGGACTTCAGGTTCATTTTGCTAAGTACTTCCCTGGAAAGAGGTGTCCATTTATATTTCTTCCACAACCAACCCCCAGGAAATTTTGTCTCCACCCTGTCTCGGGTCACTCTGAATGAGGTACTTCATTGTTTTGACATTTGATTTTTAGTGAGGTTGAAAAATTTCAAATATTTATTGACCATTTGTACATGACATGCTCCTGGCCCCAGTTCGTTTCTCCACCTAGTATGCATTTCTTAATAAGAACTCTTTCTTACATTACATGTTAGACATTATTTTTCTAGGTATATCACTGTTTTAATTTTGTGTGTGTGGTGTTTAGCTATCCTGAAGTTTTCATTTTTATAGAGGCATATCAGTAAAGCTTTTCCTTTATGGGCATGATATTCAAGTTGTCTGTTTTATATTCCATATTCAGGTTGTCTATGGTAAATACTATGGCAGTATTCTAATCCTCTACTGCTTCTCACAGCTGAAATCACATGCTTGCTTGTTTAACATCTTTCTTCCTCACCAGACTGTAAGCTCCATAAGAGCAGGAATCAAGTTTTGTATAGCTTTATCTCTGTTGTCTTGCATACAGTTAGAGATGCAATAAATATTTGTTGAATGAATTGAAAATGTTGATCCATATAGATTGATATATGATAATATATATTATATATCTTATATTAGATATAAGATAGAAAAACAGGTGCCTATATCTAGTTGAACAGTTTTCTCCAATGTTTTGGGTTTGTGTTTTTTGTTTTTTGTTTTGTTTTTTGTTTTGTTTTTTTTGTTGTTGTTTTTTAAGTTTATTTTCAGAGAGAGAGATCACAAGCACACCAGCAGGGAAGGGGCAGAGGGAGAGAATCCCAAGCAGGCTCTGCACTGACTCCATCTCATGAACCATGAGCTTATGACCTGAACCAAAATCAAGGATGGGAGGCACCCCTCCAGTGTTCTGAATAATTCACATATGCACCCCCAGACACATACACAATCTTTCTCTCCTTCCCTCTCTGACTTGATAGTTTTACCATATTAAACAACTTATGCAGATATTTGAATCACTCTAGATTTCATAATCTGTTTTACTATTCTGTATCAGTATCACATAGTATTTTAACAATGGAACAAATTCTCCCATATTTCACTTTTTCTAAACTACCCTGACTTCTTACACATTTACTCCTATCACAGAGCTTTACTGCCATTTTGTCAAGCCCTCGGAATCCCATTAGAATTCAGGCTTTGATTAGTTTGAAACAACATCTTAAAATATTCTTCCCATTGAATAATAGGTCTTTCCACTCATTTACAGGTTTTAATTTCCTTAGTTTTTTTTTTTGTAGAGATCTAATGTTCTGTTGAGTTTATTTGTACTTTTTGTATTAATCTTTGTAACTAGCTTGAGTTTGGAACTGAACAATTGAAATCTTTTTCTTTTTTAAGCTTTTGTCAGGAGTGATAAACCTAAACTCTTCAGAGGACTACAAATCAAGGTAAGACGATTTTAATGGAGTCTTTCTTTTTCCCCAATATTTTCTCCTGAATTAAAATATTCGAATACCATTTGTAATACCTTACAGCAGTTTTAGGCTTACAGAAAAACCGATCAGAAGGTACACTGCTCCTGTATACACTCCTTCCCTACTCACACCTTGCCCCCACCCCTGTTTCTTTTATTAATATCGTACATTTGTGTGGTATAATTGATGAACCAATATTCTGTGGTATTAATTCTGTAGTTTGCATTAGGGTTTATTTTTTCCAAAGTGTAGTTCTAAGAGTTTTGCCAAATATATGTAGTGTCGTGTATTTACCATTACAGTGTCCTACAGAGTCATTTTATTGCCCTAAAACTCTCCTGTGCTCTACCTCTTCATACCTCCTCCCTGCTCCCACTCCACTCCCCTGGTGACCACTGATCTTACGATTTCCATAGTTGCCCCTTTTCCAGAATGTCATATGGTTGAAAGCTTACAGTGTGTAGCCTTTTCAGATTGGCTCCTTGGACTTAATGTACAGTATCCCATATCTTCTTATAACTGGATAGCTCATTTCTTTTTTAACAATAAATAATAACTGATATTCTATTGTACCAGCGCTTTTTATATTTACCAAGGGAAAGACATCTTGGTCACTTCCAATTTTTGGCAGTTATACATAAAGCTGTTGGACAATTTTTGTGTAGACATAAGTTTTGAACTTGTTTAGGTAATTACCTAGAAGCACAGTTGCTGGGTCATATACTAAAGCCTGTTTAGCTTTGTAAGAAATTTCCAGACTGTCTTCTAAATTGGCCTGTATCATGTTACATTCCCACTAGTTATGATGAGAGTTTTCTGTGACTCCACATCCTCACAAGCATTGCGTATTGTCAGTGCTTTGCATTTTAGCCATTCTATTAAGCATATAGTACTGTATCATAGTTTTAGTTTGCAATTCCCTAATTGAGCATCTTTTCATAAGCTTATTTGCCATCAGTTTATCTTCTTTGGTAAATCTGCTGATATCTTTAGCCTGCTTTTTAAAATTTTGTGATAAATACATAGCATTAAATTTACCATTTTAACTTTTTATAAAAACAGTTTAGTATACTCACATTGTTGTGCAACAGATCTCTAAAATTTTTTCATCTGACAAAACAAACTCTATACCCATAAAATACTAATTTTCCTCTCCTCCTCCAGGCCCTTGGCCAACCAACCTTCTACTTTGTGATTTTCACTACTTTAGATACTTTATAGGAGTTGAATCATGCAGTATTTCTCCTTTCATGGCTGACTTGTTTCATTTAGTGTAATGGCCCCAAAGTTCATTCATGTTGAAGCATGTGACTGGATGCCTTTTTCTGCATCTACTGATACATTTTTCTTATTTAGCCTATTTGGGGTGATATTTTACATTAATTGATTCTCAAGTGTTGAGCCAGGCTTGTATACCTGGAATAAATCCAAATTGGCCAGGGCATCTAATTCACTAATACGTTGTTAGATTTGATATTTTGTTGAGGATTTTTACAACTACATTCTACATAAATTTTTATCTCTTTTGTAGACTAAGATGAGTTTTTGAATAGTCATTTTTTAAAAGAATTTGTAGATAATCTAACCAAGAATGGTTATGTAGTATTGTTATTGACTCATGAACGTTGACAGCCTATATTTCTAAACTCCACAAATGGGTTGAGATTATACCAAATGCTGGTAATCACATCGGAACTGGTCTCCAGCTCTAGAATTCACAAAACTAAAACTAAAGTGCATAAATTGCTGAAAGAAGGTCTAAGAGCTACTTTCATCATCACTGCTACATTTTTAGTCATGTAGTTCTGCTTAATTTAGCAATGGAGATTGATTTTATAACGAATTGGGATCATGTTTGTTGATAGTGTTGATCAGAATTATAGTTTCTCTGCTGTCAAAATATTAGAATCAACTAATGGGTCTGAAGTTTCAGAATCCAGCCTCATCATAAACTAATTACAACAACAACAAAAAAAAAACCATTGGATTTCTTAAAATTTAAAATCCAGTACAGAATTCTTATAATTTGTGTGCAGAGCCTACTTGAAATCATTCCCACTTGGAACCTTTGTGCCTCTTCCTCTAGGTGTTAAGAGTATTGTGTATGCAAGGAATATTTATTACATTTAATCATTTTAATTCCCAAATGACCTTGCTACCAACAGGTGTTTTTCTCTTGTTTGTTTTTTTTGTTTGTTTGTTTTTAATCCCATAAAGCCTGCTGTGATGTACTATCTACGAACCTTAGTTTTATTGGGTTAAACTGGATTGATTGGCTTGGATTTGGGTTGAGGCTGAGAAGGCTCTTGTAAGCAGATAATGATATCCTTCTTCTTTGTAGTATGTTCGTGGTTCGGACCCTGTGTTAAAGCTTTTGGACGACAACGGGAACATTGCTGAAGAACTAAGCATCCTCAAATGGAACACAGACAGTGTAGAAGAATTCCTGAGTGAAAAGTTGGAACGCATATAACTCTTAAATTTTGTCCTATCCTTTGTTACTTTAGCAAATGAAATATTACAGTACCTAGAGAATATTTTAGTTTTGCTTCCTTCAATCTTTTTCCATGAGGCATTAAACATCTAATTAACAGTTGAAGTGGCAGCACAGCCCCTGTTACCGAAGGAGTTGACAAGCTTAACAAAGCCCATTTTCAATAAAGTTCCATCCTCCTATAGTTGTTCATACCACTAACAAAATGCTTTGTAATAGACTTGTGGTTAATTAGGCAAGTGATAGTTTAATAATTGGTCCAGTTTTACAAACGACCAGTTTTTAAATCAGGGAGGTTAATAAGGGAGAGGATTACTGTGCCTCACACATGTGCTATGTGCTCTTTGGAATTAATGACAAAACTACAAATAATGTATACTAAGCCTCAACAGATTGCCTGTTTCTCAGATTCTTTCATATTTTGTATTACCCAGCTTTCCTTTTAATAGAAATGTTATAGTTTGTAATGAATGTTCCATTAAAACTTTATGGCTTCCTTATTGTAAAACAGATTCAGGATCTACAGTAAGAATGAAACATTCACAAAGATTTGCATTAATGAAGGCTACACAGGAAATCTTCATGAGGATTTGTGTGGATCTGATCTTTAGCAAATTTTTGTGCTTTCCCTTCTTACAGAAGTCAATTAAATGATTTTTTTAAGACCAAAATATAAATAAAGTTTCAAAAATCAATGAGAATTGGCAATTCTGACTTGTTTATGTTTTAAAAAATGACACACATTTCTCCATGTATTTTTATGTTCTTTTCATAGAAGGCCCTCCCTTTTTTATCCAAAATATTTAAATGGCTATACTATTTGAAACTCATGACTTCTTATTGTGGGTAATGGTGCTTTCTACTTAGTTTATTTCTCAGAGTGCTTTCATCTATGAACACATTTCTATTGATATCTTCTATAAAGGAATATCTCAGAATGCAGATTTTTTATGCGCTATTAAAAATTATTTTTCTTGGGGCACCAGAGTGGCTCAGTTGGTTAAATGTCTGACTCTTAATTTTGGCTCATCAAAATCTTACAGTGTCAGCTTAATCAAGATTAAAATAATCTGAAAACTTTTTAAAAAATCAAGAATTAAACCATCTTAAAGATACTTGGAGGTCTTTAAAGACAGCTCACCAGAAAAATGTATATAGAATATTTTAATAGAGATTGGTTATTAATTTTTAGTGGCATTTTTGTATCCTGTCCTATTTTAAATTAAGTATATTTGTATAGTCATGAAGAGAATAAACCCTAGGCAAGTTGGTTAATCAAAATAAAATATGAGAAGTCTTGGCAAACAGACTATGATCTACCTTTGATCATAGAGAGTAATGGGAAGAATCATCATTATGATAGTGCACGTCCCTGGCTAATGTGGCACTGATCCCCAGTGGCTGTTACTTCAGAGCAAGAGGGAGGTGAAGCCAGTCAGACAGTAGAAAAAACAGCACAAGGAGGTGCTACCACATCCAGATGAACAAAAGAAGGGGTGAAATTTCAAGGTTGGCACAGGACGCTAATTGGACTGCTGTCTGGGCAGGGAGAGCCAATTAAATGAGTAGCTGGCATTGGTTTAAAAAACAGTGAAGAGAAGCCTAGAAAGTCCTTTTAAGTTATTATATTTGAGTTATAATTATGAGAGATCAAAAGAGGCTAAAGAACCCCATAGGATCTTAGAGCTTGAAGATCTTGAGTTGATAAATAACCATGTTTCCACCAAGTCCTCTGTTTTAATTGGGAGATTCACTGAATCAGCCAGTCCTGACTTTTTCACCAGTTCCAACCAAAGAACACCTGACTGAAAGCCTTTTTAAGAAAGACAGATGATTACCAGGAAAGAGGTCTGAGTACTGATCCAAGAAGTGTCATTTTGTAGACCAGTTCTGACGTTTAAGTCTGTTCAGGTTCACAAATATGAATATGTAATACTTGATATTTATAAATGTGTTCCCCCTGCCAAAATGTTACATACAACCTACGACAGTTTCTCTCTAAATCCTGAATTTGGCAAAAGCCTCATAAAAGGAACTATGAACAAAAACTAGCATTTCCTGTTTTAAGAAGATTTGAGGCTTAAAAACTGCTCTAAAATTAAAGATCATAAAATGCATAAAATACTTTTGAAAGCAAATACTGCAAAACTTTGGGAACTCAGTCTTACCTTTGTGTGAAAGCAAAATACATGGAAAGAAGTAGTTTCCAGATACAAGCAAAACTATTCCTTTTACTTGAGAATTCGAAAGTACATTTTAATTACATTCTGTGGTGACAGAGGACTTGTTCTGGGAGAAGGCTTGCATTTGTGCTTAAAATTTCAGACTAGACTTTTGCTGATTAAATATAAATATTTTAAGGGCACCCGGGTGCTCAGCCGGTAAGCATCTGACTTCAGCTCAGGTCATGATTTCACAGTTTGTGAGTTCAAGCCCCACATCAGGCCCTGTACTGACAGCTCAGAGCCTGGAGCCTGCTTCAGATTCTTCTGTCTCCCCTCTCTCTCTGCCCCTCCCCCCATCTCGGTCTCAAAATTAAACATTTTTAAGAATTTTTTAAATGAAAACATAATAAACTTATCTATAACCCCCACAAACCTAATACCCGAAGCACTTTTGAAGTTATTCACAGGTGTGGGCAGAGCAGCAAACAATTTGACTCCCCCCAGTGCACAGATTCCTAGCTAAGGTCGAACAAGTGACACTCTTGCCTTGTTGTAGCTCTCCTGCTGTAGACAAATACCTTTTCATAGTCTAATGCCACACTTTTCTGTATTTTGGAGCTTTTTGTTGGTGATCTAGCCTTTTTAAAAAGGTGGAGTGCAAATAAATAGGTTGACAAAAATTTTGTGACCAAAGGCTCCCAAGAACTTAACCCTGCCTGTATGTCCCTTGAGAGCAGTGGTCTTTTACCTATACCTTCAGCTTTGCAGCAACTTTATAGAAGTACCATGAACACTGGAAATGGAGTATAACTTTATATTTTTATTGAGATACAATTCACATTTGAAATTTATCCAATTAGAGCATGCAATTCAGTGTTGTTTTAGTATATTCGCAGAATTGTGCAAACATCACCCACTATCTAAATTCAGAACATTTTCATCATCTCAATACCTATTGGCAGTGACTCCCATACCCTCCCCACCCCAACAACTAATCCTGCTCTCTTCTGTCTCAGTGGGTTTTTCTATTCTGGATATTTCATATAAATGTATTTTATAAACTTCATATAAATATATTCATATTTCATCCAATGTGGCCATTTGAGGTTCTTCATTTAGTATGTCCTCAAGGCTCATCCATATTACAGCATGTATCATGAGTACTTCATTCTTTTCTATGGCTAATATTCCTTTGTATGACTTTACCATATTTTATCCGTTATCTGGTAGACATCTGAGTTGTTTCCACTTTGGGGCTGTTTTGAATAAATGTAGCTATATGTACTCATGTACAAGTTTGTTTATAGAAATAACCTTCATTTCTCTTAGATCTATTACTAGGAAGGGAACTGCTGAGTCATATTATCTATGTTTAACTTTGTGAAGCACAAACTTTTCCAAAGCACCTAAACCATTTTACATTCCGACCAGCAATTGTATAGGGTTAGTCCCACTCTCTGTAGGTCCTAAATCTCTTGATCTCTCATTAAGAGGACTCCTTTTACGGTCTCTTCATCAGCGCCTACTGAGATGTGTCAAATGTTTTGCCCTCCATTAACCCATCTTCAGGCTGTCATTGTTTTTTTTCGTTCTTTATATTCTCTCAATTTTACCTGCCCTACTGTCACTTTACTGGATTTCATTTTTCTCTTTCCCAACCTCAGTCATTAAAAAAAACTAATGTCCCCACATCTAGCAGAGGTCACATTCGAATGAGAGCCAACAATTAAATAAAAGTATAAATATACCAATTATGGTAAAAGTAATGAAGAAGAAGTTACTAGAAAAGAACTACAAAGGAAACTAATGAGCTGAGGGATTTCTGAAAGACATGATATTTAAACTGAGGATTTGTTTTAAATCGTCAACATTCCTTCTTATGACGACGGGTCAAGATAGCCAGGCTAGGGTACCCAGTTGTAGTCAGACACTAGTCTAGATGTTGCTATAAAGGTACTTTTTAAGTGTGATTAATAGGGGCGTCTGGGTGGCTCAGTCGGTTAAGCCTCCGACTTCAGCTCAGGTCATGATCTCATGTTTGTGGGTTCGAGCCCCATTTCGGGCTCTGCTGACAGGCCCACGCCACTTTGCCTCCAGACAACTTGCCAGGACAATATTGACTCAGAGCACCCTGGGAACGGGACTCCCCACTTATAGCTACTTTTACTCTATCCGACCACGGTGCCTTACTTATGAAGTGCCCTGGGACTCCCCAGCCCAAGCCTGCCTGGGCTCCTGCCCCCTGCCAGGACATCCCCTGTGTGGAAGGCCCTGGGACCCCCTGCACCATATCCAGTTCAGCTCCAGGCACCCCACCAGGCCGCTCCTACACCCCAGGACAACCTGACTTGCACCAACTTCAGCTATCCTGTCAAAACATCCTCAGTGCAGAGCCCCAGGACCCACTGGCTGATATCCACTTCCGTGTCGCCTGCCCTCCTCCTGCCAGGGCACTCCCAATGGAGAGCCCTGGGTCTACACTAGCCCATGCCTGCTTCAGGCCATCCCATTAGGGCAGCCCCAGTGGGAAGTGCCCCAGGACCCCCAATCCAACCAGCCACAGCTCAGGCAGCCAACAGCAGTCACCAGGCCCAGACCATCTCCACAGGGGACCACCATACACAGACCATTTTTTCTTTCAATTAAAAAACATGTTTTAAACATTTATTCATTTTTGAGCGAGCGAGCAAGAGAAAGAGAATGTAAGTGGGGGAGGGGCAGAGAGGGAGGAAGACACAGAATCTGATGCAGGCTCCAGGCTGAGCTGTCAGCACTGAGCCCGACATGCGGCTCTAACCCACAAGTGAAGAGATCGTGGCCTGAGCCCAAGTGGGATGCTTACCCGGCTGAACCACCCAGGCGCCCCTCTTTCAATTTTAGAAGTAGCTGTTCCACCTAATTCATAGAAACACAGAAAGTCCAACAAAATGAGAAAAGAGGATATTCCCCAAACAAAAGAAACCTTAGTAAAACCTCAGTAAAAGAATTAAAACCTCAATAAAACTAGCACCTCAGTAAAAGAACTAAAGGAAATAGAGATAACCAAGTCGCCTGCTAAAGAGTTCAAAGTAACGGTCATAAAGATGCTCACTGGTTAACAAAGAGATGGAAAATGTAAAAAAAGAACCAATTAGAGTTGAAGAATACAATCACAAAAATATAAAATACACCAGAAGGGAATCAACAAGAGATTAGAGGAGGCAGAAGAAGGGATCGGCAATGAGGAGATGGTAATGGGAAGCACCCAGGCTGAACAAAAAAAGAATTATTTAACTTTATTTTTTAATGTCTATTTATTATTGAGAGAAAGAAAGAGAGAGAGAGAGAGAGAGAGAGAGAACACAAGCGGAGGAGGGGCAGAGAGAGAGGGAGAAAGAATCCCCAGCAGGCTGCAACCTGTCAGTGTGGAGTCTGATGCAGGGCTCGATCCGACAAACTGTGACACCCCGGGAACGGGACTCCCCACTTATAGACCAGAGCTGAAATCAAGAGTTGGTCACTTAACTAACTGAGCCACCCAGCACCCCAAAATATTTTTTAGATGAGGAGAGGTTGAGGGATCTCCTGGACAATATCAGCAAATGAAGAAACATTAGCATTATAGGGGCCCCAAAGGAGGAGAGAGAGAGAAAGGACAGAAAATGTATTAAAAAAAAATAACAGCTGAAATCTTCCCTAAACCTAGGGAAGGAAAGACATCCAGCGTGAGAAAGCACAGAGAGTTCCAAGCAAGACAAATCCTAGGAGTTCTACACCACAACTTATAATAATTAAAATGTCAATGATTAAAGATGAAGTGAGAATTTTAAATTTTTTAATGTTTTATTTATTTTTGATACAGAGAGAGACAGAGCATGAGAGGGGGAGGGGCAGAGAGAGAAGGAGACAGAACCGGAAGCAGGCTCCAGGCTCTGAGCTAGCTGTCAGCACAGAGCCTGACGCAGGGCTCGAACCCACGAACGTGAGATCCGACCTGAGCCGAAGCCAGAGACCCAACCGACTGAGCCACCCAGGCGCCCCGAAGTGAGAATTTTAAAAGCAGTGAGAAGCAACTAGTAACATGCAGGGGAAACCTCATCAGGCAGTGAGCTGGTTTTTCCAGCATAAACTTGGGATATCTTTCGACTCCCTTCTGGCCTGCAAAGTGCTGAAAGAAAAAAAACCTAACCAACAATACTCCACCTGGCAATGTTATCATTTAGAAATAGAGAGATTGGGCGGGGGGAGACTTTCCCAGACAAGTAGAAGTTAAAAGAATTCATCACCACTAAGCCAATCTTACAAGAAATGTTAAAGAAACTTCTTAAAATTCTAAACAAATCTCATGAGTGAAAACAAGCGTTACAGAAAGGGTAACCACAAAATCACTTATAAAGCTAGTATAAATGTTAAAAGACAAACATAGTAAAATCAAGCATACCTAATATTTAGTTAAGATTAATCACAAAATAAAAAGATGAATATAAAAATATACATAAAACAGAGGAAACAGTAAAAAAGAAGGAGGTTGAGCCACTGGGTGGCTCAGTGATTAAACCTGACTTGGGCTCAGATCATGACCTCACAACTCATGAGTTTGAGCCCTGCGTTGGGCTCTGCTCTGTGCTAACAGCATGGAGCCTGAAGCCTGCTTCAGATTATGTCTCTCTCTGCCCCTCCCCCACTCACAGTCTGTCTCTCTCAAAAATAAACAAACATAAAAATTTTTAAAAATAAGGTTGAACTTAAATAATCAATTTAATTCATACTGCTATATACTTGAAATGTTATATATGAACTTCACAGTAAGCACAAAAATAAAAACCTCTAATAGATTCATATAGAATAAAGAAAGCCAAGTATAAGACTACAGAAATTCAATTATAAGAGAGAGAAAAAAGGAATAGAAAAGAACAAAAGTAACCAAAAGCAATGAATAAAATGGCAGGAAGTAGAAACATCAAAAATTACTTTAAATGTAAATGGTCTAAATGTTCCAATCAAAACACATAGGGTAAGGATATGAACAAAAACAAAAACCCATCTATATGCTGCATACAATAGACTCATGTCAAAACTAAAGACACAAGTGAAGGGATGTAAAAAAAAAAAATACTTCGTGCAAATGGAAGCAGAAAACAAAAACAGGTTGCAATTCTTATGTCAGACAAAATAGACTTTCAGAAACAATCTGTAACAAGAGACAATAATGGGCATTACATATTGGTAAAATTCAAGACAAAAAGATTTAATAACTGTAAATAAATATAGACCCAATATGTAGGCATCAAAAATACATAGGCAAACATTAACAGACCTAAAGGGAGAAATTGGCAGTAATACGATAATAGCAGCGGATGTTAACACTTCGTATACATCACAGGATATATCATCGAGGCAGAAAATCAACAGAGAAACAATGTTTTTGAGGAACATTTTAGACCAGACTGACTTAAATATATATATATAGAACATTACATTGACTAATAACAAAATATGCATTCTATTCATGAACACACAAAACATTTCCCAGAACAGCTTGAACATAGGGTACAAACAGGTGTCAATACATTTTAATATTGAGGAATATATGAATCTATTCTGAACACAGTGATATAAAACTAGAAATGAATTAGAATTTTTAAAAAACTAAAAAATACACAAAACAGTAGAAATTAAAGAACATGTTACTAAACAAGAAACAAGTCAAGACATTTAAATTAATAAATGGGGGGTATCTGCCTGGCTCTGTCGGTAGAACAGGAGACTCCTGATCTTGGGGTTGTGGGTCTAGGCCCCATATTGGGTGTAGAGAAGATTTAAAAAGAAAATCTTGGGACAGCTGGGTGGCTCAGTGGGTTAAGCGGCCAGCTTTGCCTCAGGTCATGATTTCACTTGTGAGTTTGAGCCCCGTGTCAGGCTCTGTGCTGATAACCCAGAGCCTGGAGCCTGCCTCAGATTCTGTATCTCCCTCTCTCTCTCTGCTCCTCCCCGGCTCATGCTCTGACTCTGAATCTCTCTCTCTCTCTAAAAAAATAAATAACAAAACATTTAAAAAATTTTATAATCTTAAAAAAATTTTTTTAATTACAGAAAATTTTTAAAATGAAAAATATGTGAGGAATGAAAATACACAAATACCCAGAATGTTTGAAAAACAGCAAAATCAGTTCTAAAAAACTTATAGCAGTATATGTCTACCTCCAGAGAAATTTTTTTCTCCAAAAGAATAGCATAAGTCAACACCAAAAAAGAAATAGGCAAAAAAACAAAAAAAGGTAGACACTTAGAAAAAAAAAAAGAGAAAAAGAGAAAAAGATAATAACAACAATAACAATAAAAATGGGGGGAGGAGAGAATGAATCAATTAAACCAAAGACTGGTTCTATAAAAAGAGCAAAAATCGATGACTTTTTTGCCAGACTAATCAAGAAAAAAAAAAAAAAAAGACATCTACATGAATACACTGAATACAAAAAGAAGTGGCAAATGACACCGCAGAAACAAAGATGGCTATTAAAGATTACAAAAAGTTACATGCAAATGGAACATCAGAAGAAATGAATAATTTTCAGTACACATAAAATCTTTCAAAACTAAGCCAGGAAGAAATAAAACCTCTGAACGGTCTAATTCCTAGTAACAAAATGAGTCCATCATCAAAAAACAAAACTAAACAAAATTCTAAGTGCAGATGACATCACAGGTGAATTCTGCCCAACATTAAAAAAAAAAAAAAAGAGAGAGACTTATTGTCCTATTCTCCTCAAATGAATCCAAAAACAGAAACAGAAGGAAAGCTTCCAAATACATTCTACAAGGCCAGCACTACCTTCACACGAAAGCAGAAAATTACAGGCACCCTACCCGATGAGCACGGACACAAAAACCCTCAACCAAATATTAGTAGCATACATGTAACGACACATAAGGATAACTCACCACAACCAAGTGGGATATATTCCAGGGATGCAATGGTTGTTGAACAAAACAAAACAAAACAACCCAAAGCTGGACGTATCTTCATTCCGTATCCCACTCCCACAGAGTGACGAGAATCAAAACAGGACAGAGAGACCAGAAATAAACCCATGCTTATGCGGTTGATTAATCTCTGACAAAGGTGAGAATATACTAGAAGAAAATCGTCGCCACAATAGACGGTGTTGGGAAAACTGGACAGCTATGTCCAAAAGAATGAAACAGGACCACTTTTTTTTTCTTTTTTACATCAAACACAAAAATAAACTCAAGATGGATTCAAGATCTAAATGTGAGGCTGGAAATCAGAAAATTCTCGCACAAATGTACAACACCTTACACAACACCTTGCAACAATGCCTGCTGACCTGAGCCTTAGCGATGGGTTTCTAGCCGTGGCTCCTCCGGCAAGGCAGAGCGAAGCAAAACCTAACTAACCTCTCTGGGCTACACCGGTCTGAATCAGCTTCGGCACAGCAAAGGACACGGTCAACTATATGAAAGGAAACCGACAACGGGAGTAGATAAATGCACAGGATGTATGTGATAAGGCCTTTGGTCTAAAATATGTAAAGAAGCTGTAGAACCTGACACCAAAAAGACAAACAATCCAATTAAAAAATGGTCAGAGGACATGAATAGACACTGTCCCAAAGACGATGTGCAAATGGGCAACAGATGCATGAAAAGATGTTCAACGGCAGCAAATCAGAACCACCATGAGATACCACCTGTCCCCTCTCAGAATGGCTGGAATCAAAAGACAAGAAATCACAAGAGTTGGCAAGGAGGCAGAGACAAAAGAACCTTCATGCACTATTGGGGAGAGTGTCAGTTGGTGCAGCCACTGTGGAACATAGTGTGGGGGTCCCTCAAGATATAACAAATAGAGCATATGATCCAGTACCACCACCACTGCGTATTTGCCCAAGAAAACAAAAACACTAATTTGAAAAGATAACCCGCTTCTGTGATAATTGCAGCGTTATTTACAGTAACCAAGACATAAAAGTCATCCACGTGTCTATTAATAGCTGAATGGCTGAAGATGTGGTACCTATCTACACACAGTGGTATAAGATACAACCACACACACACACACACACACACACACACACACACACACACGAGCCCGTGTCATCAGCAACAAAGATGGACCCAGAAGCCACTGTGCTCAGTGAAAGAAGTCAGACTGAGAAAGACAAATATCCTAGGACTTCCCTTCTCTTGTGGAATCTAAAACACAAAACCAGTGAAGAGACAAACCACAAAAAAGCTAAGCACCAAGAGTTGCCAGACCAACACCAGAGGGGTGGTGAGATGGGCCGAGTGAAACAGGATGGGAGAAACAGGCTTTTCTATCGATGGACTCAACTGATCATGGCAAGAAAAGGCGAGCACGGGGAAGATAGCCAATGTCATTGTGATGGCGTGGCATTATTGTAATGGGGTGGTATCAGGACAGACAGTAGCTATGCTTCTGGTGAAGTTATCATTATGTAAAGGCTTGTTATTCACGGTGTTGTTTACCTTAATCAAAATGTTTTGTGTCGGTAATCAAAAAAATGACTAGAACACCAAAGTCCTGTGTTTTTAGTCTACGGATTCTTTTTTTTTTTTAATGTTTTATTTTATTTTTGATACAGAGAGAGACAGAGCATGAGAGGGGGAGGGGCAGAGAGAGAAGGAGACACAGAACTGGAAGCAGGCTCCAGGCTCTGAGCTAGCTGTCAGCACAGAGCCTGACGCGGGGCTCAAACCCACGGACATGAGATCTGACCTGAGCCGAAATCGGAGGCTTAACCGACTGAGCCACCCAGGCGCCCCTAGTCTACGGATTCTATTCATAGGTTTAGACCCAAGAGAGCATCAACACAGAATATCTTACCTGATGTACTACAATATACATTTTAAACTTTCTGAACTGCGCTACCAAATGAGTCCATTCTTAGAAATGATAGGTGATGGTAGGACTGGTAATTAGTCAGTATTTGGAAAGTCAATGAATGATGGAGACGTCCTCAGTATACCCAGAGATCTTAGTTTGCCTGACATTATATGATTATGTGAGTAGAAAATATTTGATCTAATACCTTAATTATCTTAGATTTTATGTGCATCCATTATGAGAAAAGTATACACAAATACTTCCAAAATTTGTAATGCATCATCAACATAGAGCAAAGTAAGTGCCATCTCCAGATTTGCATTAGGATATGATTTCCTAGAATCCGGTTACTCAGCAGAGTGGGGAAGCCAGTGCAGACAATTGGAGAGTCCCTTCCTCCCCGTCATTTTCCCCATTGGCCTTTGGCTTTTGTCTGCCCTCCCTGTGACTTCCCTTGGCATAGTCTACACACTTGCTCCACTCCTTGGTACCAGTCATCTATGAAAGTAGCCCCCCTGCCCTCTTAATATTCGGCATCATCTTGATTTTTCTCGATTGCTGGCTACATAAGAGCTTTGTCTCCTCCACGCTCTCATCACGGTTTGAGGTGCTGAAGGTAGAAACTCAGAGAGCTAGGAAGGGGGAGGAGCACCTGGGTGGCTCAGTCAGTTGAGCGGCTCAGGTCATGATCTCAAGGTTGGGGAGGTTGAGCCCCACTCTCTGCTGACAGCTGTCAGTGCAGAGCCTGCTTTGCATTCTCTGTCCCCCTCCGTCTGCTCCTTTCCAATTTGCCCTCTCCCCAAAACCAATATTTAAAAAACAATGTTAGAAAGGGGGAACACGATTCAACCCATAATCCTGCCAGGAACCTATTTTCAAGGAAGGAAAGAAAAGGAGTTGAAGAGATATTGGGAGGTGGGAAGTAGAAAGAACCATTTAGAGAAACTTGAATGAGACAGGAAAGAGCTAGCTTGAATTTGACCATCAGAGGATTTGTTTTGTTCTGTTTCAGTGTGAGAGGAACTTGAGTGTATTTATAAAAAGAGGGGAAATGTCCGTGAGGAGGAAGTAAAGCGAAGGAATGTGTGGAGAGGCTTGGCTTCAATCAGAAGGGAAAGCCTAGATAAACAAGCAGGAAGCAAGAGCAGAGACAAGGGAGAATGACAGTTGGAAAGTGTAGGGATCTCTGCTTTCTCAGCAACATAGGAGGCCAAGGGCATCCATCAAAATTTGACAAAAAGAGACCAAGTTACATACTGGATTTGTAAAAACAACACGTTTGGAATAGTTGCTAAGGAAAGCAGAGAAATAGCAAATGGAGGACAGATACAGAGTTGCATTGATCTTCGTTCTTGGAGTCTAACCCTGTATCTTCACTAACCTACTATATGAGTTTAGCTAAATTGTCTAATTCTTTCTTAAGTTATTCTCATCTGTGAAATAGGGTTAATGATAGCTACTGTGAGCATCCGCATTACCATGAGGATCAAATAAGAAAATGGTTTAATTTTCAGTGATGTTAATAGATAGCTTGTTTCTTGTATTACTCAACACTAGCACCTTGGTGTAGCTAACTAGTTCTAACTTCTAATTTTCTTTATTCAAACTGCACCCAGGCCATTTATCAAGGATACATTTATTGGATTATATAGATTTGATAATGGGATTCCCATTTTCCATTCAAAATTAAGCCTGCCCATGTAGTCTTAACTATATCCAGAACATCCCAAATAAAGCCTGCCTTTTCTCAAAGAAAATAAAAGCCACACGTATCAAAACATTTTCAAATTAAAATAGGCACCGAACAGACATATTTCAGCCAAGAATAATCTGTGCTCTACTCAAAGCTGGTTTACAGGATTGTAAATTGAGAGCAGC
Source organism: Suricata suricatta (assembly GCF_006229205.1). Taxonomy (NCBI): domain Eukaryota; kingdom Metazoa; phylum Chordata; class Mammalia; order Carnivora; family Herpestidae; genus Suricata; species Suricata suricatta. The sequence goes on from NC_043707.1 coordinate 71,073,038, forward strand.
CTTTGCTTCTTACTCTATAGGGGCAGTGAGTCAGGATTTCCTGAAATTAAGCAGTCATGTAAAATGCATTAGAGGCTTCTAGAAGACCTCATGCTTCCTTGTGCTAAGAAATTAACCTGTTTTCTACTTGGCAGCTCTTTTATATTCTCCAGTGACCTTACTTAAGTTCCTTCCATCAGCCAGAGTCAGGATGACAATGTAGTTGAGTTTCATTAGTGAGAATTTATTTTATTCTATGCTGCCTGCCACAGATCAGGGATCAGGTTGGAATCCAAGTCTGATTCATAATTTTTTTCCAGTCAAAGTTCCACTAGTTCAGTTCCTGCATTGCTTAACTCAGTTATCACCTAGCCTAGGTTCCTGCTTCCACCAGCAATTTCTCACCACTAATCCTGGTTCTCATTCTACTTGATCATCCCATACCACTTTCACTTCCATCTTGGAACACCTTTTGCTGCCAGCACACTTTTCCTACATCTCTTCTATCCCTCGTTGGCTACTTCTCCTCTGCCCATCCTACAGATTCCCTCCGTTACCCACCCTCTGGCAGATGTCAAAAATTCCAATGGCAGTAGGGACCAGGCCAGGGAGGCCACACGCAGGTCAGATGTGATCAAGAAGTGATAAGAACTCTGGCAAAGAGAGCATACACGCACCATAGAAGAGCAGCCATAATTGAAAACTTCTTATCTGGGCCAAAAGCCCTCTCACGGACCACATTAGATTGTACAGCTGTTTAGTGACAGCTGCTCTCAGGCCCCCAGTCTTCCTGCCCAGGATCCTGAGGACAGAAGCCATTTATAGGGGGTTTTATAGACCACTTAACCCCGGTGTAATTAAACACCAATCATTCCTGACTTTAAGTTTAGGGGCTTTGGGTAAGTTGCGCAACTGGATTTACTTTTAACCTACAAAATAGACTTCCCTAGAGGCTCACTTGAATTTGTTTGACATGATGTAAAGGACTTTTTACTAAGTGGCAGTGACATCATTTACATCCTAAAAGTTTTCCAAAGGGCCCTTTCTATTTTTGCAACATAGAGGACCTCAGGATGCATGGAGGTGGCACGTCTGTGTCACCCACTCAGAGTTCACTTACACTGTACTTGTGACACTTGGGCAGAGCTCATGAGGGAACATCATAGTTCATAACCAGGGAAGAATTCAACTTTATCCAGATATAGTAGGGTGTTTTTTTAATGTTTATTTATATGGGCGAGAGGAGGGCGAGGGGAGGGCGAGGGGAGGGCGAGGGGAGACCCTTAACCGATTGAGCCCCTGAGGTGCCCCCAGATATAGTAGTTTTTGATGCTCTGCCTGTGCAGTACTGGTACATTCTATCCTCCTGCGCTTAGCATTACAAATATATGTTTAACACATTTTCTCCCTGAAGTTCAATTTTCTATGAGAAAATTTGTTTCAAAGAAGAATCTGAAAATTCTACGGGAGGTGTTTTGTTCTTAGACATTTAAAAACAGAATATTGAGAAAGTTCTTGAAAGGATTCAATCTTAAATAGTTTTCATGTTTGCTGAGGCTGCTACATGTACACCAGAGGAATGACTATGGACCAGAGAATAAGAAGATACTATTGCTTTTCCGGAACGTGTGATCACCAGCTTAGCGGGGCCAGGTCAGTTTGGCTGGTCCTCATTTTTCAAGGTTCTGAACAAGGGAACCTTAGTTTGATGTAAAAGACGACCCAAGTTAATGAGATATCAGACAAAAACAGACACAGGAAGAAGCTTACCAGGCAAAGTTCAGGCTTCCCACACCCTCCCACACACCTTGACCTCCATTCCTCGGTGTCCCCTACCTTAATCCCTCTGCATACCAAAGATTAAATGCCATGCATTTTCATCAAGTCCTTTCTTTAAGCAGTGGCTTCATGTCTATCCTTTGCCAGTTAATCTGCTGGCTCTTTCTCTCCAACTATTCTGTAAGAATTGATAGGACGTTTTTTCTTACCCAAGTGTTCCCTGCATTACCCTGCTAGAGTGTAAGAGCTGGTAGGGCAGGAACCCTGTACCTCTTATTAGCGTTGTATTCACAGGGCTGCGTCCAGTGTTGGGCACAAAGGAAGTGCTTCGTAAATACTTGTAAGAGTAAATGGGATGTTCATTCACAGTGTCAGGTCTTTGTCCCAATAATTCTACCAAGAGCGTCTTTTCATCTCTAAATTCTCCACATTAATCTCTGCATGGAGAGATTTTTAACCTCCTCCTCTCTCTAAAAAAAACCAGATGTTAAAACTCTAACCCTCAGCATAATGAGAAGACTTTGGGAGATGTTTGGGTCATTTAAGTGGAACCCTCACGAATGAGGTTAGTGCCCCTATAAAAGGGAGCATGGAGAGCTCTCCTACCCCTTCAACTCGGTGAGGACACAGCAAGAAGGTGGTTATCTAGGAACCAAGAAGCAAGCTCTCGCCAGGCACCAAATCTACCTTGATCTTGAACTTCCCAGCCTCCAGAACTGTGAGAAATAAATGTTTGTTTTTTATTAAGCCACCCAGCCTATGGTATTTTGTTATAGCATCCAGCTGAACACAGACAAGCTCATTCTCGGAAGGGGATGGCATTTCAAGTTTGCTCTGAACAATTTAGTGTTTGAATGTATCCCACAAGGGTGATATCCCTTCAGTTTACAGGTAAGGATGTGGTTGATGTTGTGTTTTGCTGCTCCTAACACAGTAGGTTGCTTAGTGAACACTGCACCCAGTAAGTAGACATTTATAATATCTGCAACTTGCCAGGAGGAGCCCCACTTATGTTTGAGGATCAAGACTGCAGTTCAGCTCTCAAATATGTCAGCTTAATTCCAGGAAAGCCTGAGTAACTGAAAGAAATGAGTCAGAAAGGAAAGAACAAGCTTCTCTGATCTAAGGACCATAAGATCCTCCTTATAGGAGAGTCATTTTCCAGGAAGTGCGATAAATTTCCTTGACAGGAATATTTGGGTGTTTTTTTAAAGATTCCATTCTTCCCCTCTGCACAACCCGCCCCCCTCCCATTTGCACATGGACTGAATAAGAATCCTTCTATGGGGTTATTAGTGTTTGCAGATGAGACCCTCTGGGATCATTCAAAGGCATAGTTTGCTCCCTTGTGGACTGCTTGCTCCAAGGCAAAGCCTCATGGGGATACTTGTTCCTCTTTCGTGACACGAAGGAGATAAACACTAGTTAAAATCCAACTTCAGAGGCAGGGACATGTGACCCTAAACAACTAGCAATTGTAGAATGGACTTACGGGATTTCCCCACCCCTCCCCACCCCTAAGAAGTTTCCACTTGATGACAGAAGTGTCCAATTTCTCTACCATTAGGCAATCAATCTGTCACATACAAGATTAAGGTCATATTTGATCAAATGAAAGCCTGTATCAGGACCCATTCCATTGGATTGCTATAACGCAAAGTAGCCTAAACCAAAAAGGGAGTTTAGTGACAAACCTGAGAAGCCCCAGTGTTGTCCAACGTTAGGCATGGCCATAGCACATGAGTTGGCAAACTATAGGTCATTGTCTGCTATTGTAAATAAAGTTTTACTGACATTACATATTGTCTACAGTTGCTCTCAAGCTACAATAGCAGTATTGAGTACTTGCAAGAGAGACCCGATAGCCTACAGAACTTTGCAGCCCTTTCTAGGAACATTTGCCAGTCTCTGGCCTTGGGGCTCATATAAGGTCATTAGGGTTCTCTAGCTCTTGGCTATGACAGTTGTCCAAGACAATTTCACTTTTGGGCTTCATATGTGTCTCCAGCTACTCAAGTAACTCTTGCAAAAGTCCTAGATTTACTCTTAACTGACAACTTGGGTGAGATTCCCATCCTTGGGTTGATGCCTTGTGGCTAGGAGGATGGATTTATATGGACTGGCTTGGGCCTGGGTCACACCATTGGTCCTGTTGCTGGGGATGGGTCAGGGACTGAAAATAAGGGGCAGGCTCTCCAGAGGGAAGGATGCTAGGAAGGCAAAACCCCACAAATGTTCATTACATAACTTCTCCCATCAATCCATGCTTGGTCACATTCTGATCCTGGACATTTTGCAAGGTCTCTCGATGAGACCTTCCTGTGACTTGTTATTAATGAAGTTTCCGGGCCAAACACTATTCTAAGCACTTAGTAAACATTATCTCATTTATCTTGCCAATGGCTCTTAAAAATTAGTATTTTTTCATTTCCATTTTACTAACGAACTAAAGATGAGATGTTTAACAACAACTTGTCCTAAAAGTCCCAGCAGCAGAACAGGAGCCTAGATTGATTGAACTCTGCACTTGAATTGTGCCAACTTCCTTCCCCAACCTGGTAGAGCCTCACATTTCTGAGAATCCCCTACCACATCGTCAGTGCCTGAATGATACTCAAGCACTGAACTGAGGACCAGGACACCTAAGTTCTAATGAGCAGCTCTGTCACTAACTCACTGGGAGACCTTTAACAAGTTACTTTCTAAAGTTTTGGAATCTCAGTTTCCTCATCTGTAATGAGAAGCTTAAACTACTAGAACCACATAGAACTATGGAGTATAGAGCAGAAGACCTTGTACAGCAGGGTCTTCAGAAACTGCCATCATGACTGAGGGGACACTCAACAAGTACTCCCTCCATACTCATTCCACAGCATCATTTCCATGGCTTTCTTAAGTCTAGCAGACAAAAAATTTAAAGGTTTCTATTGAAAAAAATTAACCATGAGACCTGTAGGTATCTCAGATCTATACCAATATTTTCTCCTTATTCTTACAAAACCTTTGCTTTTCTCCACCTTGCTCTATGTCCTGGGAAGCTCACCTATATGGACTGCATCAACAGGTTCCTTGTCCTCTGACTTCCTATTGGGTTTGGTTAATAAAAGAAAGTACAAGAGACACAAGAGATGGAAGGAGATAGAGGCTGGGCTATTAATTTTCAGTGACTAAGTTCAAAAGACTACAGCTCCTGTTGGGTGGCCCTCTTCAGGTTTTGGAGAAGGTGTCACTCTGTGGCTCCTTCTGGTCTAGAGGTGGTAATGGCTCACTGCTGTTGCTAGCCCTGGGGTGCATCATCATCCTTTGGAACCTTGTTGTAATGAAAATGTCTTGTTTAAATCCATACTTTTGTAAATGGTCTTTTTAAATAGTCCTCCTTTGCCCATTTTGAATGGGCCATCAGAACCCTGGCTGTATAATCTATTAGGATTTCAGGATCTATGATCCTATACATAATAAACATAGGTTCACCTACCCCATATCCATTCCCATGCCACTTAAATGTCTGTTAAATGCCAAGCACACTTGACAGTGTGCTAGTTCCTTCAGCTCCAACATTCTCTCAGCCTTTGACTCAAAATCATTTCAGAATTTCTTTTTAAAGCAAAAGTAGGCAAAAGATAGGAAAATAAATGGACATCTAGGACATTTCCCCCCAGATATCTAGAATAGGCACATACTTTCCCCCAATTGTTATTGCTTTTATTTCTTTATTTTTCTGTTTAACAAACATCATGGAGTACCTGTGTTCTAGGCATTTGGATTGGCTCTGGAGATATAGGTCCAGCACTGATGTCAAGGATTTTATAGACCCATGAGGTAAAGACAAGTAAATTTACCTATCATACTCCTAATTCTCTTTCAGACTTACAGAGATAGCCTGCAGCAAAGACAGTTCAGAATCAATCTTTCAATAAGGATTGCAATGAAAATGTGTCTGGTTAACTTTAGTTACTCTGAAAATAATTCTTACAGTTAAAATGTAATAGGTTCCTAAAATGAATTCTCATTCATTTGGATTCTACCGATTTAGCTTTTAATTCATTAAAATATTCATTGTCACAACTGATTGGAATTTCTAAATATGGTAATTCCTTCCTCTGCAGATTATCAGAGGATTTTTCATTAACATAAGAAATCCAATACAAAATTTAGGGCTAGTTGGATTGAGATAAATACATAAATAATTTTAAAATAATGGAGCAATCGGAGAAATGTGAGAAGAATTATGCTCAGAGAAAGAAACAAAGTAAGGAGATAATATTTAAATTGTAGGGCCAGGAAGGATTGGTTGGTAGAGCTTAGAAGAGGGAGATAAGAGTTTCAGATCAAGAGAAGAGCTTGACCATAGGCCCACCAGCAGGAAATTATAGAATGTGCTTCAGCACTATACATAGTTCAATTTGACTATAATGCCTGTGTGGCAGACATCTTTTATTTTTACCACTCAACAACTAAAACTATTCATCTTCTTCGGGTATGTAATGATACCACATACTGTACTTCGAGAGTAACCACTCCATTGTGTTAGATTAGATGGGAGACAGGTTGTGGGTGGGCCTCAAATGGGCTCACTCAGTTAATCAGCATAGTCTAGCTCACAGGCCAAAGTGATTGGTTCAGTGATATGTATGTAACCCAATTTAGACCAAAGAGAATCGGATGCAGGACTGATTCAAAGAGAATCAGTGGCAGAGATCTAGTGAGAATCGAACTTTAAGAGCTAAGAGGATGGGGCACCTGGGTAGCTCAGTCAGTTGAGTGTCTGACTGGCTCAGGTCATGATCTCATAGTTCCCGAGTTTGAGCCCCATATCTGGCTTTGCACTGACAGCACAGAGCCTGCCTCTGATTCTCTGTCTCCCTGTCTCTCTGCCCCTCCCTGTGTTTATGTGTGCACTCTTTCTAAAAAAGAAAAGAAAAAGGGGCACCTGGGTAGCTGAGTTGGTTAAGTGGCTGACTTCGGCTCAGGTCAGGAGTCTCACAGTTCATGGGTTCAAGCCCCGCATTGGGTTTTATGCTGACAGCTCAAAGCCTGGAGCCTGCTTCTGATTCTGTATGTCCCTCTCTACCCCTCCCCTGCTCATGATCTGTCTCTGTCTCTCAAAAATAAATAAATGTTAAAAAAATTTAAAGAAAAGAAAAAAAAAGTTAAGAAGATCACATGAAGAGGATGTAGAGGCAGAAGCTACAGTAGCCAGCGTGTTCCAGGGAGAGTGAAATCTAAGAAGGAAGCCAGCTGAGAAGAAAGGCATCTAAAAGATAGAGAGAGAGAGAGAGAGAAGCTGGTTTCTTATCTAACTGCTGAAGCTGAAGTAATCCTTGAGTATTCCATGAATCAATTATTACATTTATCAATACAATCTCAAACCAGTTTCAGTTGGGATTTCTAGGTTTACATGTGGAATAAAACAGTGATAAGACTGGAAAAATAGTTTGAAACCAGAGCACAAAAGACCTTGGGTAACCAGGGTTTTTAACTGAATTCAATAGCAAGAATTTTTTTTGCAAGAACTGACCTAATTCTTAGATTTTCCTTTAGGGTGTACAAAGCACTTTCATCCAGATTATCTCACTGTATCTTTAGTTATCCAATGCAATACATATTATTTACAATTCATGAACAAGGAAATGGAGTCCCAGAAAGGCTACATGACTTGGTTAAAAGTCATGCAGCTCAAAGAGACAGCAAAGCCTCAATCTTGAATCTTTGGTGTTGAATCTGTGATGCTAATCCCAAAGCTGTCTCACCAACACACACAAAGTGATGAATCTGGAGACCTGAAGGGGATCTGCAACCACAAGGAAACCTTTCTGATTTCATGATCTACCTGTGTTGTAGCTGATGTAACTTTCGGACAGAATAAAGGGATGCTGGCCCTTTCTGATCATAGGAAGCCTCTGGAGCGTCACCCTGGAAACAACATGGGTTTCAAACACACAATGCACTTGACTACTCCTTAACAGCATGGCCATTGGGCACATCACGCAATATTTCCTCATTTGTAAAATCCTGCTGATGAAAATAACTCCCACCTCACTGGGCCCATATAAGAAAAATAATGTGGAAACTTCCTGGCACATAATAGGCATTCAGTAAAAGTTAGTCCTTCATTATGGAGTGTTGTAGAAGCAAGACTTTTGAATCAGACAGACCTGGGTTCAAATCCTAACTCTGCTCCTAGGTAGCTACATGATCCCAGCTCTACAGCAAGTTTCAGGATGGCAGGGACCATGCCTGTCCTTATTCCTTCTGAATCTATAACGGCCCGAGGCGGTAGTCAGTAAATGCTTGAATGAATATAAGCAAAGGACTTATGTTTTCTAAGCCTGAATTAAAAACAAATATTGGGCTAGTAATACAAGACTGTTGTAAGGAATGAAAGCTATAACACCTCTAAGACACTTAGCTGAATCCCTGGCCCATAGTAAGTTCTCAGTAAATAATGTTTGCAGCTGATTTCTATTGCATGCTTACCACTTGGGACTGTTCTCAATGCTCTACATAAATTCCTTCACCTGATTCTCAATTCTATCTCCTTCCCTGTTTTACAGATAATAAAAATAGGACTGCAGTTCATCTATCTAACTACCTGATGCTACTGTAGGCCTTATGACTTGTGAGTCCAATGCTTTCATTTCTTTTTAAGTTTTGGGACCCTCAAAATGTCTAATTCAGGGTCTGTTAAATGAGGGCTTCTCTTTTTTCTCTTTGCATTATGAGGAAGAAATAAAAGCTTCTTTCTTTAAAAGCACAATGAAGACTTTCTCTGGTCCTCCTCCTCCTCCTTCCCCCATTATTTCCTGGGAGTGAGGTTGGACTGCCTGAGGTTTTGTCTGGCAGCAGCCCTTTAATTCAAAGACCGCCAACAACTCAGTGAGCCGGCCAGGCCCTTGCCCTCTCCTGGCTGACTTGGAGGCAGCAGCATCAGACCTCCTAGTTCCAGAAGTCTCTCGGGTTTTTTCCCTGAGTTGCCTGCTGCCATCTGCTGGCCAAATTACGTTACAAGGATCACATTGATGGTTTCCAAGTTTCCAAAGGAAGCTCCAGCTATTTCTCAGCACTGCCTCCAGGGCATCTTCAGTAACTGCCCCGGAGGCAGTGGAGCAGACAGACCAACCCAGTGGGTCTGCAGGCCTCGGTTCAAGGGTAAAATGCTCAGGCAAACGTGGCCAGCAGCTGATTTCCATCGAGGAACAGAGAGGTGAATTTCCATGCTACCTCTTAAGTGAAATCAGGAGACCTCTCAAACCATTATCCCTAAACCAATCCTCCTCCCATCCTACCAGGGTGCCATCTTGTGTGGAGTCAGATGTTTCAGCTCCTTCCCCCCACCCGCAAACCTGGTCTCCCACCAACTTCCCTGACGTTCTTCCATCCACACTAATGACTTGCACAAGACTCAGATTACCATGACAATCTTCTAGGACCACGAATTTTTTGGGTGAACAATTCCACTGGAAAAGTTATCAGAATAGTAAAAGAAGTCCCCTAGAACCTTCCCAAAGAGGCCCCACTCAAGTATCCCCAGTTGTTTTAGTAGCTCCTTTACAGTAAAAGTTCCATCTATGATCACATGTTGCTCCATTGGTCACGTTTTACTAGTATCGTTCAATCTGGAACATTCATCTTTTTTTCCTTGAAGATGCCAGTCATTTTTGTAGAATATCCTTCAATTTGGTGTTTTCTGATATTGTCTCATGATAAAACCCAGTTTATTCATTTTGAGCTAAAATATAACGTACGCTATGTCTTCTCATTGTATCCTATCTGCCGGTACACAATGTCTACTTGACTGTTTCTGAAGGCGTTAGTTTTGGTCATTCTCATTAAGAGTATCTGTCAGATTTCTCTACTGTGAAATTACTTTTTTTTTATAATTGTATTCATGTCCTATTGCTTCTCTAACAAAACCACAAACTTAGAGAATTAAAACAACACAAATTTGCTACCTTACCGTTCTGGAAATCACAAATCGATGGGTCTCACTGATCTAAAACCAGAATGTCAGCAGGGCCTAGGAGGCCGGAGGGGAGGATGTGTTTCTTCACTTTTTCCAACATCTGTAGGCCACTGAAATCCTTGGCTCCCGGGCCTTCCTCCCATCTTCAAACCCAGCAGGGAAGCATCTGCCATTCTTTCTCCGACTCTGACCCCCTCTCCTGCTCTCACATCTCTTACTCTGCCTCCCCTCCCACCTCTCTTTCACTCATCAGGACACTTGTGATTCCATTGGGCCCACCTGGATAAACTCCCCATGTCAAGACCATTAACTTAATCACACCTGCTAAGTACCTTCCACCACGTAAGAAAACACGTTCACAGGGGCTGGGATAGTATGTGAACATCTTTGAGGGGCTGTTATGCTGCCTCCCGTGAGAATTAATACATGTTTTGTGGAGAGAGATTTCAGACTACGGAAACTTCTGTTACGTACCCCACTTTCGCCTATGAGGTTTAGCATCCACGGATGTTTCTTGCCTGATTATTACTATAGTTATTACTGATACCAAATGATGATTTCCTATTCCATCATTCTTTCTTTCTACACTTATTAGTTGGCTTTCTGTAAGGGGAAGCGTTCTCTTCTCTCCATTTATTGATCCCATTCACTCGCTTATTTATACCAATGTGGAGATCAGAGATTTTTTATTTTGTCCCATAGATTATGATCCATTATTATTGCTAGTTATTTTGATGCTTGAGTCATCCCGGATTTGGTCAGTGGGAGCCTTTCGAAGTTGCCTTTTGTGTCCTCTTAACATTCCCTGTCATTCTCTGAGCTCTTCCTAACTTTCTGTTAAAAGATATTCCAGGCTTATCTTACCATTTCTTTGCTCCAACCCTGGAATCAACCATTTTCCCAAGGGGCCCTGGTTCCTTTTAGTGGAGAGAGATGTTTGGAAACCAAGATCTGGACAGCCATGCACTCACTGCTACTGGGGTATTACGGTGAGTCCCGCTTCAAGTGACAGAGCTGGGAAATACACATTTACATTTCCCTATCTATCTGTATATAATGAAAAACAGGAGTTCATAATGACGTCAACACTTCTAATTTACCACCACCGGATTTATTTTAGGTTTTCTTTTTTGAATATTTATGTTGCCTTTCTGAGAAAACTGACTCAGAGTTACCCTCAATCTATGTCATCATCTGCTCAGTCTTCCTGTGTGTCGTTGATCTCCTGCCCCTGCTGCCTTGCTGTCCCCATTTTGTGCAGCATCCAATCCCTGCTCGGGCTTGCCTCCTCCCCTCCGCCTGCCTACCTTGTTTGGGACTGCCTTGAGGAAGGAAGAAAAAAAGAAAGGCAGACAGACAGGTTGCTAAAAAAAATTTTTTTAAGTTTATTTATTTTGAGAGAGAGAGTAAGCTGAGGAGAGGCAGAGAGAGGGAGAGAGAGAGAGGAAGAGAGAGAAAGGATCTCAAGCAGGCTCCACAGTGTCAGTGTGGATCCTGATGTGGGGCTCGAACTCACAAACTGAGATCATGACCTGTATTGAAGTTGGATGCTTAACTAATTGAGCCACCCAGGTGCCAACACCCTTTTTTTTAAGTGAAGGGTGGGAAAGGAAAGAGGAAAAGACAGTCCTATACATTGTTAATGGATCTCTGCTCTTTATCACTATTATAACTATTTGTTTAAGCATTATTTTCTCCATTAAAACTTAAACTACATGGAGACAATGACCATGTAGGCCTCGCTCACTGTGGATTGAATCTCTGGGGGCTAGTACAATGCCTAGCACCCAGCAGGTATTTGCCGTGTGTTATTTTTATTTTTTAAATTTTTAAATACTTTTTATTTATTTTTGAGAGACAGAGAGAGACAGTGCGAGCAGGGGAGGGGCAGAGAGAGAGGGAGACACAGAATCTGAAGCAGGCTCCAGGCTCTGAGCTAGCAGTCAGCCCAGAGCCCGACACGGGGCTCCAACCCACAAACTGTGAGATCTGACCTGAGCCGAAGCCGGACGCTTAACTGACTGAGCCACCCAGATGCCCCGCCATGTTTTAAAATAAATGATTAAGTCATGTAAGCAAGAATAGCAAAATTAAGACTATTGAACAGTTTATAACACAACTTAGAGTCCACCGCCTAAATAGTTACCAGTGTCTACATAGCCCAAGCCATCTGTGACCTTTTTCAACCAGAAACCAAATTTTGATACCTTAAGTAAATTTGCTTCTTAGAGTTTTTCCATGCCTAAGTGCTCCAGGGTAAAGGGAACTCATTTATTGAGTCTTATTGTTATCAAACATTTCTTTGGTTTTTGAGTCTAATGTTTCAAACAGGTTTTTTAAACAGGGATTTCAATACAAAGTTGTATTTCAAGACAATTTAAAAAACCGTTCTGCCGCATTTGGCAGAATTAATGTTGGCCACATAGGCAAGGTGATGGAAGGTTCCAGAGTTTCATTGTGAGAAATAACATACCTAGAAATTACAAAATGGGTGTATTCTTTTATGCCAGGCCTGTCCCATCATTCTCCTCTAAGCATTTGTAGAAGTAACTATAATTACTTTTCCCCAGCTTCCACTAGCCAATGTCAAAGTCAGTCTTTCCTACGCAGTGCCCCCTTCTCGTTCTCCTCTCAGACACGCAGTCCCAATGCATTTGCGCTTTCCCAGAGTTAAGAGGCATCCTTTTCAGCCACTGCCGGAAATAAACAGCTGGGCGCCCTCAGAGGCACGTCAGGAGGGGAGGGAACAGGCTGACACACAGTTGTCGCCAGGGCTCAAAGCGGCTGCTCAGCACAAAGGGCTACAACATTGGGCATAAAGAGCCATACACTTTCCCCTCTCTCAGAAAATCTGCCTTTCTGGGGTCACTCAGGTTCAGTGGAAAACAGACATATGTGGTGTTGACTCCCAGAAGTTGTAGCATGAGTGAGGAGGAGAATGGGGGCCGGGTGCAAGGACTCGGGATGCTTTTGACGCCGGAACCCCTCAGCCTCTCGTGGTCTCTGTGGTGAACTCCACCCCCACACCCCAGTGTCCCCGGCCACAGCTAGGGCTGTCTGGCTGTGTAGACTCATCAAAAGTAAAGGCTACTTCTGGCTCCAGGCCTTGCGAAAAGCAATGAACCGACCTCCCCACTTTTACCTGTCTCATTTGCAACCGTATTTCCCAATCCAGTGCTTCTCAGCTCTGGCTGCCTAGAATAGTTTTATTGAGATTCCAGTGTCTGATTTCATTGGTTCAGGTCAGGCTCAGGAACAAGCCATTCAAAAATGGCTCTGTGAATGCTTCCAACAATAGCCAAATTATGGAAAGAGCCAAAATGTCCATCAAGTGACGAACGGATAAAGAAGATGTGTTTTATATGTACAATGGAATACTACTTGGCAATGAGAAAGAATGAAATCCTGCCATTTGCAACAACATGGATGGAACCGGAGGGTCTTATGCTAAGTGAAATAAGTCAGCCAGAGAAAGATATGTTTTCACTCATATGTGGAACTTGAGAAACTTAACAGAAGACCAAGGGAAGGAAAGGGGAAACATAGTTTCAAATATAGAGGGAGGCAAAGCATAAGAGACTCTTAAATTCAGAGAACAAACTAAGGGTTGATGTGAGGGGCCCGAGAGATGGGAAAATGGGTGATGGGCATTGAGAAGGGCACTAGCAGGGATGAGCACTGGGTGTTGTATGTAAGCAATGAATCATGGGAATCTACCCCCCCAAACATAGAGCACACTGTATATACTTATGTTAGCCAACTTGACAATACATTATATATTTTTTTAAAGTGGCTCTGTGATACCTTGGAGCAGTCAGGGATGAGAACCACCATCCCCATGCTGGGTCCTTGGCTATGTGTGGGAGGAAGAAACCAAGAACACCAGGGAGCTCAAGTTTTCCCTCAGCACAATGGTTCTCTACCGTGACACATATTAGGGATCTTTCTGAAATCCCAGGGCCCAGGCTGCTCCCCGGGGAATTACATCCTACTCTCTGGGAATGGGATTCAGGACCTATATATTTTTTAAAGCTCCTCAGGGGATTAAAATGGGGAGCAGAGTCTGACAGCCATTGAGCTTGTGTATTTCCCAGTGTCTTCTAACATGGTGCTTCTCAATTGTCTGTGGTGAAAGACTAGCTTTTTTTTTTTAACTTTGCTGATAATTTTGTAAAATAAATAAAAGTGCATCAGTAGAAAAATCCAGTTTAAACGTCAGACATAAAAAACAAGCCGAGGGGTGCCTGGGTAGGCTCAGTTGGTTAAGCCTCGGACCACTCCTGAATTGAACTCAGGTCGTGATCCCAGACCGCTTGACGCGCATACTGCGTTTTGATTGGCTGTCGACCCCACTAGCCGGTGAGCTCCTCCTGGGCAGGGTTTCTGTCTGACTCATCGTTCTATCCTCAGCACCTGGCACTCCGCCTAACACAAGCAAGGTAATCAATACACACTTGTTGACTGAATGGACTGAGGAGGGAGCAAATAAATCCCGAGCCTTCCACAGAAGTCCCAGAAGAACCCTGAAGATTGAATTTCAGCATTTCAGAAAGTCACCAGTCCCGCTAGTATCGCCATTCAAAGGTCATCATCAATCCCGCTGCCTAAGGGCTTTTTCCTTTTCCCAGGATTCTGACTCTCTGCTCGGCTCCCTCAGGCTGACACCTTTGTGTGACAATCTGCCTTGTGCGTAGTTCAGGTTTTGCTTTTTCGAAACTGCCTCTCTGGTCATTCTCATAGTTCTCATCCCAACTATGAGATCCTCCTTTCCTGACTACAGATCAGCAATTGGGCTTTCACTTCTGGTGGGGTTAGGGCGTCCATCCCTAGCCCACTGCATCTACCTCACTCAGTCCTCCAGCCCAGGGTGATCTGGCCAGTGCAGTGAAGGACTTTCTGACACTAGTCGATTTTACAAACCTGCTGGGTTGACTATTCTGTTTGCTCCTCTACATTCATTGTCTACCCTTCTCTGTTCTCTCTGTGCACCATAGTGACCTCCATGCCCTGTGGGAGACTGGAGGGATGAGGAGAGAAAAGTCTGGAAAGTATTCCTTGGCTCCGCCCTGTTGGGCTGGAGTTTTGGTAGTGCCTGAGTTCCTCTATACCACACCTCCTGTGAGGTGGCCTCTCTTCCAGGGCTCTGGCTCTCCTCAGCTTCTGAGTAACATCATTCCCTACCCTTACCCCTTTTGGGCTGCAAGTGGTAACAGTTTCCTGCTGCTGTGAGTCTCTGGATGCTTCTCTTTCTTGCTGGTTCACGTCATCCTGCTCACATTCCTGTAATTAATCCCCTGATTGAACTCTCTTTAATTCACCCTTTGAGTGCACCATCTGGGTCTTGCTGGGACCCTGTGTGATGAGATCCTCTTCTTGTCCCGTGCCTTCACTTCACAGCAGCCAGAACCCATGTGTCCTGGACAAATCAATCCAGTGCGCTTTCCACCCCTCTCCCATCATTTCTCTTGCTCTGTAATCTAGAATCTAACTATTGCTTTTTAAGATTTTATTTGTAAGCAATTTCTATGCCCAATGTGGGGCTTGAACCCACAACCCTTAGATCAAGAGTTGCATGCTCTGCCCACTGAGCCAGCCAGGTGCCCCTATAGTCTAAATATTAAACATATAATAATAATAATATTTCAATTTTTCTTATATGCCTAACATCATGCTAAGTGTTTTACATAAATGATCTCATTTAATCCTTAGAGCAAGCCTGTGAAGCAACACTGTGAGGCAGGTATTATATATTATCCTCATTTTAAAACTGAAAAATCTGAATATTACAGAGGTTAAGTTATCCAGTA
The DNA here is from genome assembly GCF_006229205.1 of Suricata suricatta. Lineage (NCBI taxonomy): Eukaryota > Metazoa > Chordata > Mammalia > Carnivora > Herpestidae > Suricata > Suricata suricatta. Next base: position 71,088,566 of record NC_043707.1, read on the forward strand.
GAAGTCATGCAGCAGGCAAACAACAGAGCAGGAATTTTTGTCTGACTGCTTGACTCCAAAGCTAGTATTTTTATAACTACCCGATGATTTGCTCTTGGGATGACCCCAACACTCTATTGACTCTTTAAGGTTACTGTCAACCCAAACCCCATCAAATGATAGATGTGGTCTGGCTGAGGCATGCTGGGAAATCAGGACAAGGGGAAAACAGCACAGGAAGCAAGCTTTAAGATGAGATAGTTCTGATTCAACAAAGGGGTTGGCAGAGAGACAGTTTAAGAGATAATGGTGGTGTCTTAATGAGAGAAAGGGCAGAATCAGCTTCAAGTGGAAAAAGCTCAGGCAGTTTGCATCACACTCCTGAGGTCTCTAGCCTCAGTGCCCAGAAGGCTAAGGAACAAGAGTTCTGGAGTTCCCAGAGTGAAGTCAGACTGGGGCTTGGGTTTTTTATAATTTTTTTTATGTTTTTAAATTTATTTTTGAGAGACAGAGACAGCACGAGCAGGGGAAGGTCAGAGAGAGAGGGAGACACAGACTCAGAAGCAGGCTCCAGGCTCTGAGCCAGCTGTCAGCACAGAGCCCGACGAGGGGCTTGAACCCACGAACCGTGAGATCATGCCTTGACCTGAAGCTGGCTGCTTAACTGACTGAGCCACCCAGGTGCCCCTGGGCTTGGATTTTAAAGAGCAGGAGAGCAGACTTGGCCGCTGTGGGCCACCCAGGCCAGAGTCAAAGTAAACATTGTCTATTTACCACTGACATCTCCAGGTGAAGGAAAAGAAATCATGAACCTTTGAACACAGGAGGATCAGGCTTCTCTCTCTCACATTCTTCTTTCTCAAGTGGCCCCAACGTGATCAGAATGAGACCTTTATTTTGTCACTTATGTGTCCCCTAATAAGAGTAAAAAACTTGAGTTCTAGACTTTTGTTTCCTTATACATGTGTTCTTAAAATTAAGTGTTTTGTGATAAAAATACATTTTGTGGAAATTGAACACTAGATAGAAAGAATGAAATAAATAATATCACCTTTAATCTCATTTTCCATAGATAACCATTAATTGCATTTTGATGTAGAATATGATTTTCAAATTGCTTGAGAGAACTCCTGGGAATATGGGTGTGTCTGGTTCCCAGCACCCAAGAGAACACATGGACAGTGTTCCAGGTTCCCCACTTGAGTTACACCAGGGCTGCTCCTTTTAGTTTCTAGTAGGATTTCGGATGCTGTGTGAGATGTTGAGGGGGGTAAACAAAGCTGCTTTAAAGGGACATGAAAACAACTGTTCTGCATCTTTATGTCTAATGGCTTCCTGGTATGTAGATTTGTTACACTATTTGCAAGGTCTGTCTTCAGAGATGTATCTGGGAAGGGACAGGAAGAGGTAATCAGCTGAAGGGTTTCCACTCTTCCAGTCACTGTCACATTTATTTTACTAGAATTAAACCCAAAATTCTTCAATTCCCAAAGACTCCTTAAGACTGTTGGTCCCATTAATAGCTCAGTTTCTTTCTCCATCAAATATTTTATTAAATCCATGAAAAATAACCACTCGAGCAAAGAAAAAGAGAGACATTTAATGAATAGCTGCCATTTGGGCTCCTCCCAAGTTCAGAGCTGTGGATGAACGCCTAGGTTCCTTCCAAAGACGATTCTAAGATGTTTTCCTAAGAAACATGGACAATTGGAAGGCTGTGGTTTTTTGTTTTTTGTTTTTTTGACCTGTTCTAAGTTACAGAATGAAGTTTTGGTGTCAGTCATACTTCTACATTTTTATGGTTAGTGACAGATGAAGAAGACGGACATCCTGTGTTATAACCATTTTCCCAAGGTCATTTCACGTTCCCTGGAGAATGGAGTTATTATGGGGTATGTACCATCAAGAATACTTTTCAATGGAGAACTATGATTCCAAAAGCACTACATTTATAACTGGCAATTTTTGAAAACAGTATATATAATGAAGGAGTGAATGCTCTCAGGAGAAAGGGCACTGCTAGAAGGAGAGAAAGGCGGAAGAGCCAGGGGAGGAGAAAGAGAAAGTGGAGCCCTTGGCAGGGGGTCAAGATGCTGTCCCTGACCCTTTGCACAAATCACAGTGCCTGTTGTGGAGCCTGGGCTCCGTTTTCTTTTTTTAAATTTTTTTTATTACTGTTTTTATTTACTTTAGAGAGACAGAGAGACAGCACGAACAGGGGAGGGTCAGAGAGAGAGGGAGACAGAATCTGAAGACAGGCTCCAGGCTCTGAGCTGTCAGCCTGACGCGGGGCTTGAACCCATGAACCAGGAGATCATGACCTGAGCTGAAGTCAGACACTCAACTGACTGAGCCACCCAGGCACCCCTAGGCTCCGTTTTCTAACACTGTCTCGTGTTAAAGTTTAAACTCCATACCTTGTGGGCCCATCCCAGTAACGAATGTTTTATTTGTAGAGGGATAACTGTCAGATCTTTCTTTTTCTTTTTTTGAAGTGGCAATTTCCCAATTCATTATTCCAATTTTAGAGTTTGCTTCTACTTATAATTGTGTAGAGATACTTTAAAGCTTTAATTCATTTTGCAACACTAAATAGTTCCCCTTTAATCGTTCATGTCAGACACCTATTAACATTTCTTAAAAATTTATAAAACAATTCCAATCTATCAGAAAAAAAGCCTCCTTAAAATGCAGATTATTAACTTGCTGCCTGTTCTCCATGTTAATATGTTTTCTGTCACTGATTTCACAAAACTATTTGTACAAGGCTTAATATTCGGAAAGTAATTTTATATTTTTACACATGGGAAATGTTTTCCTACACTCTTCATCTTAAATATGCTGTCAACCTCTTCGTTATATTTTGCTTTATCTTTGAGTCTTCTCGATGTCTTTCATCCAAAGGGGTTGATGGCCGTTTATGGCTTTACCGCCCTGAACCCGCCTGATCTTGTCTGACGGGGTTGATGACTACCAAAGGGAAATGAGGTAGCTCTATAAACAGCAATTAAGAGATGGCTTTGGAATCAGGCAGGCCAGGGTCTGAGTCAGCATGGCCTCCTCCTAGCTACGGGACCTTAAAGACATTAAAATCCTCTGAGCATCAGATTCTATAGCTGTTAAATTGGGCAATTGTATCTACCTCACAGGTAAAGGTCAAGGTGAAGACCCTAGCCCATAGTAACTGCTTTCTAAATTGTAGCTACGCTATATACATACATTGTATGTGCATGTACATGCACACACACACACACACAAAATACATTATAGTCTGTTGACATTGTGATGAAGTAACTGTTCATGTTTCATCTTGAGGGTAGGACTGTTGAGAGCCATTTTTATTCCTCACAGGAACAACTAGAATAAAGGTATAAGAGAATGCAGAGATGGGAGATGGAAGCCAGCAAGTTTTGTTATCTTTCTCTATGGTATTAGAAATAGACTACACTGGTAGAATTCATGGATATGAACAAAAACTTATCTAGACAAGTAAATAATGTGAAATGAGTTCTAAGATCTCCTTAGATATTTAAAAAGCTTATTTCTTACCCTCTTCCATTTATAAACATTCCCAACTACAATTCAGAATTTTCAAACAGGCATGCTAAATGTGTAGTTAATAAACAATGATTAAATACTACTCCATACCTAAGATATGCTGAAGAGAATTTTATTTTATTTTTTTGCTTTTTAAAAAAAATATCGTTTTTTTATTTTTGAGACAGAGCACAAGTGGGGGAGGGACAGAGAGAGAAGGAGACACAGAATCTGAAACAGGCTCCAGGCTCTGGGCTGTCAGCACAGAACCTGACGCGGGTCTCGAACCCATGAACTGTGAGATCATGACCTGAGCTGAAGTCGGATTCTTACCTGACAACCTCCCAGGTGCCTCTTTTTTTTTGCTTTTTAAAAAACTTTTTAAAAAATGTTTATTTTTGAGAGAGACAGAGCCTGAGGCAGGGAAGGGCAGAGAGAGGGGGAGACACAGAATCTCAAGCAGGCTCCAGGCTCTGAGCTATCAGCACAGAGCCTGACGTGGGGCTTGAACCCACAAACTGTGAGATTGTGACCTGAGCCAAAGTCAGACACCTAACTGACTGAGCCACCCAGGCACCCCCTGAAGAGAATTTTAAAAACATGAGATCATCCTGCTGGTGGAGTGGGAGAGAGGCCCTGGGGACTAGGTAAAGATCTTGCCTCTATACTCATTCACTCTGGGATTTGGGGTGAACAACTTAAAATGTTCTCTTCTGTGAAATAGGGATAAGAGGAAATGTCTCCCTGAAGTGTTGTAAGAGAGAGACAATGGATGTAAACATGCCAAGCCTGGTGCCTGGTCCATAGGGAGTGCTCAATGAATATTTCCCCCTTTCCTTCAGAGACTTTACAGGTTTTGAAAAGGTGGTTCAAATGCTAAGATGCTAAGTGCAATTAAGGGCAGAGAGAAACGGGTGTGTCTAGAATGATGAGTGAAGGCGCCTAAGGAAGGGTCTCAACAAAGGAAGATGGCGCTGAGGAGAAGGAATCAACCAGAAATCCAGAAGTCAATCCATCCAGTGTTCTACTCAGAGGGAGGGACTAAGTTTGGGCACTGTACTTCCTAGAGAGCAGGACTCCATCCGAAGCCCAGTCATCATTTACTTCACGATGGAACAATCTGGGTTATGAAGCCCATTGAATCCTAAGCAGCAGGCTGACTGGTACAATATTCAGTGTTCCCTTCAAACAGCCAGGATAAGCAGAGTGTGCTGAGGGCCAAGAGGCCAGGCTGTATCCCATCGCCTTCCAGGCTGTGAAGGTGGGAGGACTCCTCAGTGTTGTCACCCAGTTTTCAAGCTAGGACCCGGTTCTTCAGCAGTTATATTTCGGTTTTTAAAAAGCAAGTCAGGAATGAAGATGTTTCCAAAAAAACAAACAAATCTTCTCTGCTGTTGCCTTTGATCTGATAAAGGCCAGATTCTTCCCTCTTGTTGCCTGTTTGGAATCTGAAAGGGTTTCAGCACTCAGCAGTGGGATCTCACTGACTTGACAAGTCCTGGTGGCCCCATGGCCCCGGGCACAGAACACAGCTGTCCCCTCTCCAGGTGACCTTTTGCTTTCCCTGCACTGCACTTCACTCACATCTACATTTTCACTCGCCCCCTTTCCCTCTGACTGCAGCCAAAGGAAAGCTCAAGGGAGGGGAACAGTTTTGAGAAAAATTGAGGACCAACTTGGACTTCTGAACATAAGCAATGAGTGTTTACCTTCATGCCCACTGCCAACGGCTCCTAAAAACCACAAATGGATTTCTTCCCTCTGAGTACTCTCTGTAACAGCTAGATGTTTCTGTTTGTTCCAGACACCAACTGAAGAGAGGACTGTGGTCACATTTTCCCTTTCCTCCAGAGGGTGAAAAAATGAGTTAGAGGGGGAAAGTAGCTACAGATTGCTTCTGAAAGCTTGACACTTGCCGGCCCTGACATGTTTCAGTAGGACATCAACAACCCCAGTGAGAACCTCGTGGGCCCCAATGGTTCAGGAGAAGCAGTTCTCCTGGCCACCAGCAAGAGCAGGGCCCAGAGCAGGGGGGCGGGGTGGGGTGGGGGGAGCGCTCATTCCAACGGAGGCTCCAGTATTCCCAGCATAAGGGCTTCTCACAGGCTTCCCAGCAAAGCAAGCAGGTGGCAACAGACCATAAAACTCTGCCATGTGGAACAGCTGAAGGCAAGTGGAACAGCAGTCTTCAAACGTGAAAAGTGTTGTTAGCGACAAGAGAGATTAGGTTTGTTCCCAGTGAACTTGGACCGTTGGGTGGATCGACCACCAGGGTCTAGAATCAGATATCTGTATTCTAAATGTTTGACTTGTTCAAAGAAAAGGACTATTTTAGGAAGTAGAAGCATCATCAGGGAGGTTTTGTTGGTCAACTCTCAAAGTCCCTTCCAGTCTTGAAATTCTGTGAAGAGCACAGCAGAGAGGTGCTGCTGCTCTATTTCCTTTCCTTCCCTTCCCTTCTCAACATCCTCCAGTTTGGCTTGGACACCCTGCAGGATTCTGGGAGCTCATTTGGTGTGAGCCAGTGGGTGAAGTGGGCTATTCCAATGAGCTCATCTCTCTCTCTCTCTCTCTCTCTCTCTCTCTCTCTCTCTCTCTCTCTCTCTCTCTCTCTCTCTCTCTCTCTCACACACACACACACACACACACACACACACACACACACACACACACTCCTATGATTAATTCAGTCATTACTGGGCAGGTCCCTGTAGATTAAATTACAAGAATTTTCTAGGGCTACTAAAACAAATACTTTCTTTTCTCTGCCTCATGTGACAAGGAAGCAAGAAATCCTAGTTGTTATTGGCAGATATTTGGGACCGCTACAAAAGCCATCTGTAAGAAAAAGGTGGAAATAGGGAAAGGAAAGACACAGGGACATTGGTGACACCGTTGTCTTGAGTCAAGCCTCATGGGAAGTCAGACCAACCTCTGAGCCTTCCGTGCTATGAAGCAACAAAATCCCATGATTGTTTAAGCCCGTTTTAGATGCATTTTCTCTTACTTGCAAATAAAACTCTCTTGATCAAAGCATGGGCACTAATAAGGGTAATTCTCAGTCTCTGCCCATAAAGAGCTTCCAATATGATTGGGGAGACGAGACATTTACAGGATAAATAGAACAAATATGGAAGAGGAATAGAAGAGATATCAGATGTGACTGCATAAGATACAGTACCAAATGGGTATCACCAGAAACCTGAAAAGCCACAGGAAAAACTGAAAATGATTCTGTAAGCTACTCAAGAAGAGGGGCTATGTTTGTCTCCTTTCTGGAGCCTGCTTTGGATTCTGTCTGTGTCTCCTTCTCTCTCTGTCCCTCCCCCTCTTGTGCTCTGTCTCTATCTCTCAAAAATAAATAAATATTAAAAATTAAAAGAATAAAATGTATAGTAAGTACAGCTTTTACCATAATTCAAAAAATAGTTTTTGAATACCTATGACATATTAAACACTCTATTTGGAATAGGACAACAATGAATAAAATATAGTCTTTGCCTTTTAAGGAGGTTAGAACTTTGATAAAGTGTACAGAATCGTGAACAGGCAATTAGAGGAAAAGGAAAGAAGAAGCTGATGAAGAGGAGAAGAAAGGGAAGGAAGAGGTAAAGGAAGAGGAAAGATGGATGGTAGAGATTTCCTTCCCAACTGGTCTCTTTGGTTGAAAGAAACCAAAGGAATTATTTTCCAGCCAATCTCTGTGAGGACTGGGAAACCGATGAAGGCCAGAGGACAGCTGTTCACAGGAAATAAGGTGGGGTCCAAGCAAGAAAATAAGAACATGGTGGCTGCTGTGGGTGACACAGCTCATAGAGTGTTCATGGACCACATGGACCCTCTTTTAGAAATACTTGGGGAGGGGCACCTGGGTGGCTCAGTTGGGTAAGCGTCTGACTTTGGCTCAGGTCATGATCTCATAGTGCATAAGTTCAAGCCTTGTGTTGGGTTCTGCACTGACAGTTCAGGGCCTGGGGCCTGCTTCTGATTCGGTGTCTCCCTCTCTCTCTTCTGGCCCTCTGCTCATACTCTGTCTCTCTCTCTCAAAAATAAGTCAACATTAAAAAATTTTTTTAAAGTAATTTGGGACACTATTTTGTAAAGGTCTTTGTTTTAGGGAAATTCTAAATATACTCCATAAAAAAAACTGATAATGAAATATTTGATCAGAAATTTCAATTCATGTTACAAAAGATGATTTACCATATAATGTAGTTGAACTTACTTCTCATGGCAAATGTACTACATGAAAATCCTCAATGGTTTGGGCATAGAGACTTCTTTTAGAAAATCAACTGTATTGTGCTCTGAGTACTTTGAATCTGACTAATCTTGAGGAAAATTGCTTTGATGAAGAGATTCAAATCTAAATCTGAATATTTTGCCACAGAATAAAAGCTCTTTTGTCTTATGATGAAGTCAGTGCATTTATTTTGTGTTCTATTACCTACAAAATGACATTATTTCTTGATAAGTGTACATGCTTTATTATTATTTTAATGTTTTTAAATTTATTTTTGAGAGACAGAGAGAAACAGCACAGATCAGAGAGAGAAGGAGACACAGAATCTGAAGCAGGCTCCAGGCTCTGAGCTAGCTGTCAGCACAGAGCCTGACACGGGCCTCGAACCCACGAACCGTGAGATCATGACCTGAGCTGAAGCTGGACGCTTAACTGACTGAGCCACCCAGCACCCCAATTTATTATTATTTTTAATGTTTTTATTTATCTTTTAGAGACAGAGCATCAGTGGGGGAGCGACAGAGAGAGAGAGGGACAGGGGACCCGAAACTGGTTCCCTGCTGATAGCAGCTAGCCCATGTGGCGATAGAACTCATGAATCCTGAACTGCAGGACCATGACCTGAGCCGAAGTCAGGCGCTTGACTGAGTCACGCAGGCACCCCAGTGGAAATGCTTTAAAAAAAGATGAAAAAAAGAAAAAGTCCTTGAGTGCCGTGGCACAACCTTGGACTCTACCAACTCAGTAAACTCCAAGTTTTCTAACTGCCTGTGTCCGTCTCTTCAAGCCTGAGAACCTTCTCCAAAACTGAGGAAAACTGCCTTTAGCAGGCTGAAGAATGACTACTACCCAGGAACAGTCCTCAATAAATGACTGAAGGAATTGGAGTGTAAATACCCCAGCTTGCCCCTCCTTGGTTAGGATAATTCTGACTTGTGTGTTTTATGTTTCTTGCAGTTTCCTTATGGGATTAAGCTCCAATGTCACTCACAATGGTAGTAAGCTTATGACCTACTCTAATTAAACAAGGAGGCTATTAGACTGAGGTGATTCTGACACTTTAGTAACCCACATAAGCAAAAAAACCTAAGCCTGTAATGCTTCAAGACTAAGAATATAAAACTAAGGAGAGCCAACCACAAGTAGTCTACGAGGCTTTCCCAAATAATGCAACTACTTAAGCTAGAGCCAATCAAATAATTCCTTCTCTGTGTTTCTGCCTCTTCTCTATAAGTCTTTCCCCTGGCTTCTACCTGGGGAGTACTCCTAACTACTTCTGGTTTGGTGCTGCCCAATTCAAATCAATTTTTGCCCAATAAACTTCTTTTTATTGACTAAGTGATATTACATTATATATAGATACCACATTTTTCTTATCCATTCATCTATCGGTGGACATTTGGGTTGCTTCCATATCTGGTCCATTGTAAGGAAAGCTACAATAAACACAGAGGTGCATGTATCTTTTTGAATGTTTTTTTGGGGACACCTAGGTGGTTCAGTCAATTAAGGATTTGACTTTGGCTCAGGTCACCATCTCACAGTTCATGTGTTTGAGCCCAACATCAGGCTCTGTACTGACAGCTCAGAGCCTGGAGCCTGCTTCAGATTCTGGGTCTCCCTTTCTCTCTGCCCTTCCCCTGCTTGTGCTCTCTTTCTCTCTCAAAAAAATAAACATTAAAAATTTTTTTTTGAATTACTATTTTTGTTTTCTTCAAGGAAATACCCAGAAAAGGAATTGCTGGATCATATGATATTTCTACTTTTAATTTTTTGATATTTCTCCTATTGTATTTTAAAATAATAATTTTACTTATTTGTAACCAAAATATGTCTTGAAGACTTTTTAAAAAGTCAATGCTGTACATTTTAACATAGAAGAAAATGTAACATAGACTATCGAATGCAAAATTTTCTTATCATGGTGTTTTGAGTTTTCTGTTTTAATTTTTAAGTGTGCCTAGTATTTTGGTTAAATTATCTGTAAATTCTAGATCAGGAAACTGGTTACAGATGTATTGTCTCCAGATTTCCCTTATTGGCAAGAGGCCTTTGGAAAAAACATCAATTATAGCTGTGTTAAAAACAAGATGACAAGATCCAAAATGCAGTCACTTATGCTAAGTTGCCCCACATCACCAAAACAAGACTTAAATTGCAGTTTTGACTTTCCCAGAAGTGAAATCGTAAACCTGTCAATCAGGAATCATCTGATCAGCACTCCTTAAGCCATCTGCTGGCTAGATCCCTGCCATCCTCTGGAGGAAGGTAACCTTGCAATAACCAACCTATTTTTTTTTTTTTTGCCTCTAATAACTTCTCTGTTCCTGCTTCTTTCTGCCTATAAAAGTCTTTCATTTTGTACAGTTCCTCAGTGTTCCTTTCTATCTGCTAGATAGTATGCAATTTGATTCATAAATTGAGTAAAGCCAATAAGATCTCTGTAGTGGCCAAAAAATAAATAAATATCACAAGACATATATCCTCATCCTCTGCAAACTGTACTTTTTTTGTTTGTCTCTTAAAGGAATCTGAATGGACTTCTTCACAGTGTATTTTTATTCCCGTGTGAAATGGTGATCAGTGATGGAAGATGATGAAGATAACGAATTCCTGCCTTCCACGTACTTTGTTAGCAAGCGCTGAAGGATTGTCCCATTATCAGCTGATGAAACCCACCTGCCCGCTGCCGAGTCTGGTTCAACACTCAATTTGAAAACTTAGAAAAGATAAGTGAGGCACACTGCCTGCTCTCTGACACCAGGCAATTTATAGTGGAAAACTTTTGCATATTATCAGGAATTAAAAGGAGGTAGTTCAGGAGACATCCTCAAAGCCTGAGTTCAAACAGGCTTGTCTCTTCCTTGATCTCTTTGAAAGCCAGCAACCTCTGAATGCTGGCAGGAGAAGGGAGCATTTTCTCATTGTAAATGGAATGACCTGATTTTTATCTCTAGTTGGATTCCAGGAGGAAGCATGATGTCATTTCAACCACTGGCCAGAAAACTTCTTGCTTAATGAGCACTTTGAGCTTACTGGCAGCCAAGAAGGTCTTTGTTTACAGTGCTTAGAAACAGAGGTCAAAGATCCTCTTTCTCTGGCTTTAAGGAACAAAGGGACAGGCTTGCTAACCAGCCCTGGACTGTGAGCAAGTTTCAGACAGCAGCAGACAGATAAATACACAGGCTCCCCCAAAAGATTATAAAGTCTAAGAGGTCAATCAGACCGGAAAGAGAGCTGAAATGCCATCAAAGATGGGTTTTCTGCCTCCTTACTACGGTGTATAAGTCACCCTTATGTGACCCTGAGGGAGGGGCTGGGTTTCAGCCCAGCATCCTGTGGCAGGTGTGTGCCTTTCTCCTCCCGCCCTCTCCCTCCCTCGCTAACTCCTGCACCCAGCCCCCACGGCAGCTTCCCTCAGCTGTCAGAGCAGTTGCTGGAGGGCTCAAGAGGTCTCCACCCACTGGCAGCTGTTACATAACTTCTGAGAGTGGAAGCAGATCTCTAGAAGTCTGGTTACAAACTACTGAGGGCAACACCAGCAATATAAGAAGAGAAAAGGGGGAGTGGTAGACTGCTGCTTGTGGTACATAGTAAATTATATATTGGGCAAAAAGGTAGAGTATTCAGAGAAACACAGTGAAGACACTCTGAAAAAATTTCTTTCCTTTTTTTAAAAATTATTTATTTTGAGAGGGAGAGGGAGAGAGGGAGACAGAGAGAGAGAGAGAGAGCGATCGAGCAGGGGAGGGGCAGAGAGAGTCCAAAGCAGGCTCTGTGCTGACAGTAGAGAGTCCCATGTGGGGCTTGAAATCACAAACCTAGAGATCATGACCTGAGTGAAGTCAGCCACTCAATCAACTGAGCCATCGAGGTGCCCAATTTTTCTCTCTTAAAAATAGCTTTACTGAGATAAAATGAACATAAACTAGACACGATTAAAGTGTACAATTTAGTAAGTTTTTACATATCAATCACTCAGTCAGGATCATCACCCCCAAAAGTTTCTTCTCTATAAACCCTCCTTTCCATGGTTGGCCCTTCCACAGTCTCCTATCCCCATCCCCAAGTGACTACATCTGCTTTCTGTCACTATTTTGGACTTCCAAAAGTTTTATAAGTAGAGCCATACATTATATACCCTTTTTAAAACCTGGCTTCTTTCACTTAGCACATTATCCAAGCTGCTATGTATATCAGTAGATCATTCTTTTTATTGTTCGGCAGCTTCCCATTTGTGGCTGAACCACAATTTGTCTCTTTGTCTATTGATAGACATTTGGTTGTTTCCGGTTTTGGATTATTACAGATAAAGCTATTACAACCATTTGTGTACAAGTCTAAATGTGGACATATACTTTCGTTTCTCTTGAGTAAATACCTAGGAATAGAATGGTTTCGGGTCATATGGAAGGGGTACATTCAACTTTTAAAGAAACTGCCAGACTTCTTTCCAAAGGAGTTGCAATATTTTACATTCCCACCAGCAGTGTAGGAGGGTTCCAATTCTTCTACATCCTTGCCAACAGTTGGTATAGTCAGTCTTTCTAATTTTGGACATTCTAATAGATATGTAGTAATATTCCACTGTGGTTATAGTCTGCATTTTCCCAATGACTAAAGGATGATGGGTATCTTTTCCTGGGTTTGTCATTTGTATATGTCATATGCCCTATGGTGAAGTATCTGTTTAGATATTTTGCCATTTTTAAATTAGGATTTTTTTTTCTTATTATTGTTTTGAAGTGCTTTATAAGGGCACATGGCTCAGTCAGTGGAGCATGTGACTGTTGGTCTCGGGGTTAAGGGCTGGAGTTCCATGTGAGGTGTAGAGATTACTTAAAAATAAAATCTTGGAACGCCTGGGTGGCTCATTTGTTTAAGTGTCTGACTTTTGATTTTGACTCAGGTCATGATCTCATGGTTCCAGAGTTAGGGCCCCATGTTGGGCTCTATGCTGACAGAGTGGAGCCTGCGTGGGATTTTCTGTCTCCCTCTCTCTCTGCTCCTCTCCCGCTCGTATTCCCTCTCTCTCAAAAATAAACCTAAAAAATAATTTTAAAAATAAAGTAAAATCTTTAAAAAAGTACTTTATGTATTCTGATATATGTCCTTTATCAGATCTGTTATGCAAATATTTCCTGTCACTCTGTGGCTTGTCTTTGCATTCTCTTAACAGTTCTTTAATTTTTTAAAATTTATTTTTATTAATTAAAAATTTTTTTTAGAGAGAGAGAGAGACAGAGAGAGCATGGGAAGGGCAGAGAGAGGGAGGGAGGGAGAGAGAAAGAGAGAGAGAGAGAGAGAGAGAGAGAATCTTAAGCAGGCTCCAGGGCTCGATCCCATGACCCTTGGATCATGAGCCAAAATCGAGTCAGATCCTTTTGTAAAAAATTTCTTTAATGTTTTTATTTATTATTGAGAGACAGAGAGAGAGAGCATGAGCATGGAAGAGGCAGAGAGCGGGGTAGACACAGGATCTGAAGCAGGCTCCAGGCTTTGAGCTGTCAGCACAGAGCCCAATGCTGGGCTCTAACTCACAAATCCTGAGATCATGACCTGAGCCGAAATTTGACGCTTAACCGACTGAGCCACCCAGGCAACCTAATGTTTATTTTATTTTTGAAGGAGGGAGGTAGGTAGGTAGGGAGGGAGAGAAAGACAGAGAGAGACAGAGAGAGAGAGAGAGAGAGAGAGAGAGAGAGACACGGAAAACACAACTGGGGGAGGGGCAGAGAGAGAGAGAGAGAGAGAGAGGGAGACACAGAATCCAAAACAAGCTCCAGGCTCCCAGCTGTCAGCACAGAACCTGACATGGGGCTCAAACTCATAAACCACGAGATCATGACCTGAGCTGAAGTCCACTCATAACCCAGGCACCTCTTTTTTTTTTTTCCAATTGTTCTCTTTTATGTACTAAAATTTTTCTTAAGCTAGTGTTTATTTAAATGAGTTTTTCTTGTTTTCAGAGTTTATTCCTCATTTTAGATTTTAAGAAATATTACAGTCTTTTAGCTAGGTTAATCCAAACTTCGACTATCTTTCTAATTTTTGAAACATATATACTTGTATCCAAAATAGAAATATAATCTTTTGCAATTGCTAATTAAAAAATGATTTATTTATTTCCTCAGAATGCTCTGAAGAGAGCTCATTCCTTGGCATTAGATTTAATCTAAGAACTTTTTTATGTTTTTTTTTTAATTTATTTTTTAGAGACAGAGAGAGAGAGCATGTGTGAGCAAGGGAGGGTCAGAGACTCCAGGCTCTGAGCTGTCAGCACAGAGCCCGATGCAGGGCTGGAAACCATGAACCGTGAGATCATGACTTAAGCCAAAGCCGGACGCTTAACCGACTAAGCCACCCAGGCACCCCAAAGAGCTTTTTGTTTTAGTAACAATTTTTTATAAATCTATTTTAGTTTTCTAATATTTTAAATATTGAAATTTTTAAAAGTTGAAAATTAAAAAATTTTTCAATGCACTTTTAATGATTTTTACCTGACATATTTATCATACTCTTTAATGTCTATTACATACTTACAGATGAAATATGTACTCTGAAACATTTCTTTTCCCCCTATATTTTTCTTTAACTGCACGATTTTATCTAAAAGTTACCAGCTTCCATTTATTCCCGTTACCTTTTGTAAAATGATAAAATACTAGATAGTCTGCTTCATTATCTCACAGTTTTCTGATCCTTTTGTGTGACTTGATTTTTAAAAGTGGCCTAGCAAATTCTTTCCCGGTCAAGTCTCATTACCAAAGCAATCAAATAGCTACAAGATATCCAGGTTCTAGTGCCTACCTCCTTATTTCAAGCAAAATTTGATAAAGCAAAATCTCAGTACCAGAAGGAAGCATGGCCTGAAACACAAAAGTGTGGTTGGTGGTGCTATTTTTATAAGCACAGCTCCAGGAAAGGATAAAGCCACTGCACTGGGCTGGGCCTCTGGGGTCTGTGGGGAGAGGGCTTTGTCTTCAACTGCAGCGGATAATAAGGAGCAGAAAATTAGGCCCCACTCATCCATGAATCAGATATAAAAAGATCCCAGTTCTGACACTGTGGCTTTATACACAGGCATTGGCCAGTTCTGCGTTTCAGCCTGAGAAATTCTCCACATGCCTCCAATGGAAGCCAAGCCTTACTATTTTAAATTATTTACTATTTATTTATTTATTTTGCTTTTTAATAATGTTTTTATATTGAGAAAGAGAGAAAGGGAAAGCGCAAGCAGGGTGGGGCAGAGACAGAGAGGGAGAGAGAGAATCCCAAGCAGGCTCTGTCCTGAGAGCACCTGGACTCCATCCCACGACCCGTGAGACGGCCACCTGAGCCGAAATCGAGTGGGATGCTTAACTGGTGGAGCCACCCAGGCGCCCCTAAATGATTACAATTTCGATAAAAGACCATGCCTAGACCCAAATAATAAAAGTTACCATGGCCGGTGCTTGTGCTTGCTAGAGGTGTGTTTTCCCAGTGCCTCAGGTAACCTCCTGGCCACCCTGCGAGGTTGGTACTGGTCCCGCCTCATTTCATAGATGAAGAAATGGAAGCACAGAAAGATCAGTGAGCAGTGAAGCCAGGTAGTTCTGACTTCAGGTCTGTGCTTTCTCTTCCCCATCCGCCACGGACTCGCCTTTCTCTTAGCACTTACATAACTAGAGTCTCTTACCTCCTTGAGTACTCTTAAGTGTATCTTGTTTATCTGAGTCTATTCCCTATTTAAGTGAATTACTTTAAATAGGGAATATAAGGAGGTCACACAAGGACAAGTAAGACCACAGTGCTGAGCCTAGGAGGGGTGGTGGGTGCTTCTTGACCAGTGCCCTGCCTGAGTCCCTCGGCGCTCAGCACTTGCGCTGCACGGGGAGGGCCCTGGGAGCCTGGGAGAAGGCTGTCTCCTCCACTAGACTAGAGGCCCCGGAGGGTAGGGACAGTCAAATTAGTGCTTAGCTCGTTCTTGATACACATTTGCTGATGAAGGGGTGAACGAATCACCTATCCTAGCACCGATGAAGTCTTTGATTCTAAATTTACATGATTAAGAAAGACTGACTGTGGAGCACGTGGGTGGCTCAGTTGGGTAAGCACCGACTATTGATTTCGGTTCATGTCATGATCTCACGGTTTGTGGGTTTGAGCCCTGCATCAAGCTCTGCTGACAGCACGGAGCCTGCTTGGAATTCTCTCTCTCCCTCTCTCTGTCCCTACCCCATGTGCTCTCTCTCAAAATAAACATTAAAAAGAAAAAAAAAAAGACTAATTGCTTCGTGTAAAAACTCAGTCAGCAACCAGATAACTGATAGCATGTGCCAGAACAAGTATTCCCACAGGAAAGTGGGCAGACTAACTGCAAAGATAGCTCAGACGCCTTTATTCTGGGATCATACTGTTATCTTGTTACCACAATGATTCAGAGCCTCTTTGTGGACATGCGCATGCTAAAAACTAGGGACTCTTATATTGGGCAGTGCTCCCCGGGGGAGGAGGGGGCTATACCATAGTCATGGAAGGAAGGAAGTAGGGCACTTCACCCATGGAAGCCTTCAAAAGAGTCACTGTCATTATCACAGTTGTCCCCGAGTCTAGGCTGCTGCAACATCAATCTTTACATGCATTACCTCATCTTATCCCGACACAAGACAAAGGAACAGTGAATCACCAACAATAGTGACAACTGATCATCTTTTTATAACATAGTTTTATAGTGATAGTTATTTTTATGCTTTTATCATTTAAATTTTATACCTGTGATTTATGGCCCACCATTAAAGTATTATAAAATTCTTTGTGCATTCACCTTTACCAAAGAGTCTTGTATTTTCAAACCCATTTGTGTTGCTGTCTAGCATCCTTTTGTTTCAACCTGAAGGACTCCTTTTAGCAATTCTTATAAAGCTAGTCTAGTGATGATGAACTCCTTTCGCTTTGGTTTCTCTGGGAACATCTTTATCTCCCCCTTCCTTTCTGAAGGACAGTTTTGCCTTCTCGAGAAAGCAGCCCATCACGTACAAGGAAGCCCCCAGATAAACAAAAGTTGGTGAGTTCATCATCACTACGACTGCTGATTCCATTCAAATGAAACAGCTTTTCTTGCTCATTTCAATGTGGCTGTTTTCAGCTTTGAACTTGCCTTAGGTGCTATGACTTACAAACAGGTTTCTGGAGTTCTCCTAGAGGCTTTTTGACCATATGTTGTTAAGTCGATGTGTCTATAGAGGAACAAGGTTTGAAGCTTCCTATCCTGGCATCTTGCCAATGTCACTCCATAACCTACACAATATTTTTGCTAAAGAATGTTTAACCTGAATCTAAACATGAGGAAATAATTAGACAGATCCAGGGACAATCTGAGGACAACGAGCATGCATATGTCAAAAGTGTTAATGTCATAAAAGTCTTCCACCACCCTCAAAAAAAGCAGAGAGAGTATTCTGGTTTAAAGGAGACAAAAGAGATATGATAGTGCAGCATATGAAGCTTGAATGGGATCTAAATTTTCTAAGAGAAAGCCATATATATCATTTTGAGGATAATTAAGGAAATTTGGATATATACTGCTTATTTAAAATCAATAGTAGGGGCACCTGGGTGGCTCAGTCAGTTTAACACTGTCTAGTTTTCCCAGCACCATTTGGTGAAGAGACTGTCTTTTTCCCATTGGATATTCTTTCCTGCTTTGTCAAAGATTAAGCCCATCTAATCTGTGGGTTCATTTCTGGGTTCTCTATTCTATTCCATTGATCTACGTTTCTACTTTTGTGTCAGTACCATACTGTCTTGATTACAGCTTTGTAATACAGCTTAAAATCCTGAATTGTGACGCCTCTGGCTTTGTTGTTGTTGTTTTTTCAACTATACTTTGGCTATTCAGGGTCTTTTGTGGTTCCATACACGTTTTAGAATTGTTTGTTCTAGTTCTGTGACGAATGCTGGTGTTATTTTGATAGAGATTGCCTTGAATGTGAAGATTGCTTTGGGTAGTATTGACATCTTAACCCAATGTTAATTTGTTCTTCCAATGCATGAACATGGAATGTTTTTTCCATTTCTTTGGGTCTTCTTCAATTTCTTTCATAAACTTTCCATAGTTTTCAGAGTACAGATCTTTTACCTCTTTGTACAGGTTTATTCCTAAGTACTCTATGGGTTTTGGTGCAGTTGTAAATGGGATCAATTGCTTGATTTCTCTTTCTGCTGGTTCATTATTGGTGTATAGGAATGCAACTGATTTCTGTACATTGATTCTATATCCTGTGACTTTGCTGAATTCATGTATCAATTCTAGCAGTTTTATGGTGGACTCTTTCAGTTTTTTCACGTAGAGTATCATTTCATCTGCGAAGAGTTAAAGTTTGATTCTTCCTTGCCAATTTGGATGACGTTTATTTTTGTTTGTTGTCTGCCGAGGCTAGGACTTCCAACACTGTGTTGAACAAAGTGGTGAGAGTGGACATCCCTGTCATGTTCCTGACCTCAGGGGGAAAGCTCTCAAATTTTCCCCATTGAGGATGATGTTAGCTGTGGGTCTTTTGTATATGGACTTTATGATCTTGGGGTATGTTCCTTGTATCTCTTCTAACCCTTCGTGAGGACTTTTATCAAGAAAGGATGCTGTATTTTGTCACATGCGTTTTCTGCATCTTTTGAGAGGATCATGTGGTTCTTACTGTTTCTTTCACTAATGTGATGTATCACATTGATTGATGTGCAGATATTGAACCACCCCAGCAGCCCAGGAATAAATCCCACCTGATCATGGTGAATTATTCTTTTTAATATATTGTTGGATTTGGTTTGCTGGCATCTTGTTGAGAATTTTCCATCCATGTTCATCAGGGAGATTGGTCTGTAATTGTCCTTTTTAGTGGGGTTTTTGTCTGGTTTTGGAATCAAGGTGATGCTGGCCTCATAGAATGAGTTTGGTTGTTTTCCTTCCATATCTATGTTTTGGAACAGCTTCAAAAGAATAGTTGTTAACTCTTCTTTAAATGTTTGATAGAATTCCCCTGGGAAGGCATCTGGACTTGCACTCTTGTTTGTTGGGAGATTTTTGATTACTACCACTTCTTCTTTATCCATTCATCAGTCTATGGACACTTGGGCTGTTTCTATAATTTGGCTATCGTAGATAATGCCACTCTAATCATCAGGGTGCATGTGTCCCTTTGAATCAGTATTTTTATATTCTTTGGGTAAATATCCAGTAGTGCAATTGCTGGATCATACAGTAGTTTTACTTTTAACTTTTGAGGAAACTTCATACTGTTTTCCAGAGTGGCTGCACCAGTTTTGTTGAGATATTCTTATCCACCCACTTTACATATGAGAAAACGGAGTGGTTAGCAGCCTCCTCTATGTCACACAATGGAGAAGCTGGGAATTCAACTTGAGTATGTTCACACAATTTTAATAGTATATTGAAGTGAATTCACTGCACTTGAGGTAGGAATTGTGGCCACCTTTTCATAAGGAAGAAATCTGAGGCCCTGATTTGGATGGAATGGCCAGAGTCATGAGGTGTAGGAGCTGAGCCAAATCATCAGCCCAGTGTTTCCTTTGGAGTTCACTCTTTTCCATTATATGTTGCTGAGATAGGTAGAGAGACAGACGGACAGAGATGGAGACAGAGAGAGAGAGAGAGAGAGAGAGAGAAGAAAGGAACTGATTGATTGGGCAGGGGCTAAAAGCCTTACATTTTCTCTTTCTGATAAACTCTCCACCATTTACCCTGACAAATATTTTAGTAAGATCTGGGACTGGGGCCAATCATGAGATATGGCAACTGTTGGCTCAGTTTCTGTCTGATAAGTCCTGTTCTCTTTGCCTGCCCCCCTCTCTCCTGACCCCTGCTCATTCCATTCCACTCTCTCCCCCTCATCACTCAGCCCTACAAGCCTTACTCCTCCTCATCCTTCAGGCCTCAGATTATTCAACTCTATTTCTTTCAAGAAAGTTTTAATTTTTTTAATGTATATTTATTTTTGAGAGAGAGACAGACAGACAGACAAAGAATGAGTGGAAGAGGGGCAGACAGAGAGAGAGAGACACAGAATCTGAAGCAGGTTCCAGGCTCCTAGCTGTCAGCACAGAGCCCAGCATGGGGCTCAAACCCATGAACTGTGAGACCAGGACCTGAGCCAAAGTCAGATACTTAACCAGGTGAGCCACCCAGGATTCCCTTCAAGTAAGTTTTCTTAACCTTCGCCAACCTCTGCCTCACCCCATCCCTGTAAGCTAAGATCCCCTTCCTCCTGAAACTCCCTGTTACCACAGCTAAAATTTATTGGGCACAAATCAGGAACACTTAACATGTATAAATTCATTTAGTTTTCAAAGACCATGAAATGGATAATAATAACGTTACCCCCATTTTGTGATAAAGAAATAAAGACATTGAAAACCTAGCTAATTTTCCTAAGGTTAGACAGCTAGTATGAATTCAAACACAGGTATCTGGTTCAGAGCCTAGTTTTAACCACTATGTAGTAATTGTTCTTCTTCGTACATGTAACAATTACAAGTATTTGTTTACTGTATGTCTTCTCCATTTTACTGAAAGCTCCATTAGCTTGTTCACAAATATATCTTGGCACTTAGTCTCAGGCCTGTTATCATCAGGGCCCAATAAATATTTGTTGAATGAATAGTGATGTAGGTTAGGCATTGGAAAGAACAAGGTAGCAGGAGTCAAACAGACCAGAGTCAGTCACTTGGCTGCTTATCAATTAGGTGATTTTGGATAGGTCAATTGACTTTGCAGTGGAGTAATTTTTCCATTTGAAAAACGGAAATTAAATCATTATGTGAATATGTTGCAACTATGTGGAAAATTGCATTCCTGTGTAAATGTCAGTTATGATGGTTTATTGCACTTGATAGGTAACCAGTACATGGATTTTCCACCTCTAAAAGAGAAACAAGGTAGAGACTGTGTCCAGAAAAATTTACTCCCTGCCTATGCTGAGTAGTCCTCAGGGTAGGCTAGAAATTCTAAGTTAGGCCAGAATAACCTGGTCAGAGAGGCCTGATAGATTTGTTGGCTGGTGTGCCTACGTCTGCTTCTCTCTGTGAGTTCTGCTAAGAGTATGAGAGTGTACCCATGTGGAGCTGAGGGCTGAATTCGGGCATGAGGCAGTGCGTGGGGATTGGGGATCATGCTGGGGCAGAATCTGAGCATGGGTGTGAGTCCACCCCAGGGGAGGACTGCGAGGGAAGGACTGAGGGCTCTGCAAAAGAGGGCACTGTGCAATCCCTTCACATGCCCATTCTAACTGCCCATGAGCTGCCACCTTCTCTTCAGACATGGGGTAAACCCAGGATGAACAGGTAGCTGTGAGGAATGATGTGATTAGGCCCACCTTGAATGATGGTGGGGAAGTAAAGCAAATAAAGCAAAATAAGAAAAAGCTTGGGCTTAAAGTGTATAAAGCTTAGAAGTAACTAGTTCTTAAGAAATACTTCTGGGGCGCCTGGGTGGCTCAGTCGGTTGGGCGTCGACTTCAGCTCAGATCATGATCTCATGGTTTGTGGGTTTGAGCCCTGCATCGGGCTCTGTGCTGACAGCTCGGAGCCTGAAGCCTGCTTCAGATTCTGTGTCTCTCTCTCTCTCTCTGCCCCTCCCCTGCTCACTCTATGTCTCTGTTTCTCAAAATAAAAATAAAGACATTTAAAAAAAAAAAAAGAAAAGAAATACTTCTGAGTCTATTAGGTCACCTATAAGTTTGGCAAGAGTCTAGTATGATTGTTAGGCAGATGTTTTGTGAAGGCCAAGAAAAAGAAAGTGGTACCTCTCAGAGCTAGCATGAACCTGGCAGGAACAAATGATGCCTTTCCTAAAAATGTTGGTTGCTTAATGAGAGGCCATGGGAAGTTGCAAACCCAGTAGGCCTTGATGTCAGAGCTGGATGTCCTGAAAGACATGGGAGAGAAATGTGTGTGGGAGACAACTTGCTGCCACACTCAGGGCTGATAGATGATAGAAATAGAAAGATGAATAAACATAGTTCTTCCCCTCAAGAAGCTCTCAATTTAGTGAATTTTTAGATTAATTCTAAGCAGTTAAACAAAAACATCACAAAGATAGATAAATGAAGAGTTCATCAGGTTTTTATTTCTAGTGTAGTGCTATCCAAGTAAAATAAAGTATAAAGACACAGAAGACATGACAATCAAATTTTTAGGTGACAAAAATCTAGAGGGGTAACTAAAAGTGTGGATGTCTGAATAATTACTCTTAAGAGGTTCTGACATATCAGAATCAATGAAATCCAGGTTGAACCTTCACTTAGTTTCAAAATAATTAATTAGGCATGTATACTGTTGAGCCACCTCAGATTTGTTTATGTTTTTTTTCCTTTTTTAAGCAATAAGGTTGTTTTAGTCAACCACAGAGTCAGTATGAGCCAGGAGCAAAATATGTTTGCTACAAGCATGAATGCAGCCAGAGGATTTAATAATAGATGTAGCACATCTGGAATGAGGGATCTTATGACACCACAGTCTACTGTTCAGGTCTAGTCTTGCTCAGAAAGAACGGTGTGTGGTTTGGAGTACCACAGGATATATTCATACGTTCCCTGTTCTTCTGTAAAGTGTGTCTTTCATTTTTTGGTAAGTAGGCTGTTGACAATGCATTGAGGATTACTATAATCACCCAAACAGAAGAAGTTTTAAATAATGGCCCAGACTTAGACCTGGAAGCCTGAATACTCATGGATAGAGTTTAGTCTTCCTGGATTTCATGACATTCCATAGATTGCACCATTCTGTTTTTGAATTGCTTCTATGACACAACATTCTATTTCTTTAAACTTTTCTCTAGCTTGTGATTGCCCCACTGACAAAGATTCTTCCCTTGACTAAACTTTAGTCAGACTCCTCTTAGCCCTCTTTTCTGCTAGACCTTGTGTTTGGGCCCTGTCTTCAGCCTGCCTGGTCCAGTTGTAGGAAGAATCCTGTTGGGTCCATTTAGCAAGAGACCCCCTACCCTTGATATGTCCTCTTAGTAATTTTCCATCCACCAGGTCCCCCACCCCCTTGGCTCTGAATCCCCAGCTGCCTTTACCACAATCAGAATTGAGGCTCTTCCCTAATGTGGGAGTCTGGACCCCTATCACAAGAGTCCTGAATAAAGTCTTCCTTATCATATAAAGTCCTCCTGAACTTTGTGATCAGCCTCTTTCTCTTTCCTTTCTCCTTGAGAATTCATCTACTCCTACGGTTTACAACTTCTGACTTCTTTAATAACCTAGAAATCTATTGTTACACCTGGTGCTTAGAACTCCAGCACTGTGTTCCAACTATTTAGGGAAAAAAAGATAAGAGAGTAAAAATGTATTTAGTAGTGCTTTACCTATGTGATCTCACTTAATGCCCCCAAATACCCCTGTTTTGTGTGAGTAGTCATATACCTATTTTTCAGATGTGGACACTGAAGCTCAGAGAGCCCAGAGTCAGACTTTTGTAGAACGACAAGTTGGTGATTTGCCTTTTGGCCTTCTGGCTCCCATCCTAGGACTTTTCTCACCATAGCACAGAAGTGGGGCTCACCCAGAGCAGGGCTCATGCTCTCCTCAGGTGGGGCTCAAGCTTACATGAAGCAGGGCTCGAACTCATGAACCGTGAGATCATAGCCTGAGCTGAAGTCCGATGCTTAACTAACTGAGCCACCCAAGTGCCCCACAGTCCTTTCCTTTTGAAGTTAACAGTCTAGCAGAGGAGATTATAAAGGCAGACGACAGAGCCAGGTGACAAAGGCTTGATCTGCTGCGGGATGAGCAGTTTACCTTAGGTACTCGAGGAGGCAGTATCTGACATTGGGGCAGGGGGGGTCACCCCTCCCGACACTGGTAGGGTCTTGGAGGAGACATAGAAATTTGACTAATATAGCTGGGCCTTTTATTTCACTTTCCATGTTTATATGTGTTGTCTTCCTCCCCACCTTCTGTATGTGCACAGTAGCCCCTCAAATTGTCGAATGCAAGCTTTGAACAGGACTGTGGCTGTAATGCTATCAAATATCCATACTTAATTCTGACATGAAAGTCTCAGTACATCAAAGAGATGGTTTTTCATTACCTGTATCAGAATACTTACCAGTAGAGCATGTTGCTTCTTTATTTTGTAAGGGAAGAAATCATGTAGCAGGGAAGTTTCATTACTTGTGTATGGTCACAAAGCATCCAATGTCAAAACCCTGAGTGGGGTCTGTTCTTTGGGCCCCCAATCCCAGGTGCTCACCATTGTAGCAATCATCTGAATGTTCCCATCTCTTCACAGAACGGCTGGAGATAGAGCCTGAGTGAGAATAGATGTGTTAAATCACTGTGGGTGAGAAAAGGGTCCACAGAAGCACATTCCATGTAGAAATGCTAATAACTTATCAGGATCTCGAAATTTAGGCCATTTCTTACCACCTGGACATTAATGGCTGCAATCAGTTATCCGTCTAGGTCCGACCCTGGGAAAACCTGCCAACTGCTGTCCTGCCTCAGAGAAACCCCTTTCCTGGCAAGAAGAGAAGGGCCGTTTTTTGTGTTTTTTTGGGTTTTTTTTTTTTGCCACTGAATTTATAGAATTTATAGAGGGAGAAGCATTTCCTTCTAATAGGTCCGGAATCTAAAGTTTCATAAAAGGCACCGTATCTCTCCAACTTTCTCATATGTCTTCATCTGTTCCATTGACTCTCTTTGATGGAATATACCAGCAGGTGCTGCAAAGTGCTTTTTAATACTTTAGTAAACAGTTGAGAGAGAAGCCTCATTACAGATAAAGTGAGGAGGGAAGTTGGACAGCCCATTTATCTTACTTAAGATGAAATAAGTGCCATTGTTCAATTAGGCTAAAATAAAACCTCTCATGTTTCTTTCCTAATGTCTTGTTTGGGGCAGAGGTGTGGGGGTGGGGGAAGTAAGCAGCAGGATGACTAAGCTTCTGAAATATTGTCCAAGATGTGACAACAGAAAAATATCCTCTTTTGAGGGAAAGGGGGGCAGGGTGCAGGGGAAAAGCCCCAGCAGCTGCTCCCGAGGAAGTTGCTTCGCGCTGATTTCTGCCGGCGTGTCCAATTAGGAAGCAGGGGCGTGACACCGCTAGGGATCTGTCAGCCAGCTCAAGTCCTTCTTCACCGGTGGAACTTTAAATAGCCTGTCTCAGAGAGGAAAAGGGAGGAGGGACACAGACAGCGAAGGAATGTCGCTGGGGGTTTTAGGAAGGGGGCTTTGAAGAGTCAGCTTGGTCCATACCAAAAGAGATTGCACATCTGCTCTTACCCTTTAGCCATTAATCAAGCCAATGTTTCTGCTGATTTTTAAGGATGGACGGGGGAAGACGTTGGGCTGTAGGGTGGGGTGTGGGTGTTGGGAAAGTATGGTGGTCATGTAGGGGGGAAAGCAAGCTTGTTTTGTCACCAAAGTTTGCACCTGGCTCTTTCTCAGCTGCTGTTCTGGTTAAGAGAATGCTTTCATTTTTTTTTTCTTCCTGTGGATACACATGTTTATTTTCAAGAAATGTGGGAGCATCCCATTTTTGCTCCCAGACTGTTCATCTGGTAGAAGGCTAAGATCTTTGCTAGGAGGTATTTTTTCCCTGACTTTTTCCACTTTGCTTGAACCAAATCAAATTTAGCCCAAGATATCTGGTACCCCGAAGCGGGGAGGGAAGGTAGTCAGAATGAAAGCCCAAGCTCTGGCTCATTCATTTGATGTTTCAGACCTTCTAGGTAGAAATATGCCCTCAGCAGTAATCTTGTTTTACATGTGATATCCAGGGTCCTAAATATTTATATTCTATGCTTTCCACTATGGCTCCAGTATTTTTGAAACATTTTTTTCTAGATGGAAAATACAAACTATTCACCTGTTTCTTCAGAATTTTTGGTTAGCCTACGAGAGTCATGCATGAAAGTATTGCCAAATGGTGTTCTGATTCAGTTCCTGATTAAGTTCTTAAAATAAGAGGATTTCACTTCCTCAAACTTTCGTCCACTTCAAAAGGCGGCCAAGTGCCTCTAGTTGGAAGCATAGCAGCCTCCCTGTCAGCTGGCCCGCAGGACACTGAAAACCAAAGCAACTGTCACAGTACCAAAACCTGGGCTCAGGAGTACCTGCTTGTCCTGTAAGCTCTGGGACAGGGTCCTAGAGCTGCCTCTCTTAAGTCCTCAGAAAGAGAAAATGCTTCCGAAGTCACTAAGAATACTTAACTCAGCATATGTAATAGAGCAGAATGAAAACTCTGGATTTGGTTTATGGAATGGTAAAGAAGCAATACCTTGTTATTAGAATAGATTAATTTACCAGGAACGTGCCATGAAACAACACTAAGAGGCAACTGTGAAGTTCTTCATAGAGTTACTAGCTACCGAAGGGAGAAGTCAAGATAGATGCTTGTTCGGGGTGGGTCGAACTGGCAAGAACCAGGCAATACCCAGAGAGCAGAACCAAGTGACCAACTCCCAATGTCTCTTGAAAACCACTTTTAAGTTTTAGGAAATTTTACAGTCTTTGGGAAGGCGGATATTGTAGTATGACAGTTTTAAATTGCAGTTGTATGTATGAACCTCAGTCTCCTATAATCCGAACTCCTTGACGGTAGACACCCCGTCTCTTTCACTTATTCAGTAGGCGCAGAGAGTGACAAACATGGTTGAGCTGAACTGAACTTAGTGGACGGTTGGACATGTCCCACTACTGTAGACTATAGCACAGAACTTTCTAGTAAATCCAAAATAGGAGGCTGAAAATCACCCTGGAACAAGAAGCATATTTCCCCAGAAATATTCCTATTACTACCGAAGAGTATGTGGTCTGTGGTGGGGGTGGGGAATTTATTCAGCTTTTCCACAGCTGCGTCAAGGACCTTCAGATTCTTAAGTTATTTGACCATCAGTCATAAGTAAGACAATCCAACTCCAAATTCAGTTTCTGCATTCACCAGCCCACCCTTAGATTTCCAGTGTGGTTTTCCTGATAACTTTTAACCAAGAAGGGTTTTCTTTTCAGACAGAAGGAGAAGAGAAACCACAAAACATTTTCACAGCATCTTCATTCAAGGTATTTAGACCTCCTTTCAGGAATCAAAATGAAAAGAAGTCTCAGTTAATGGGCAAAAAAAAAAATGGAGGACTGAATATATTACCATGAAAGGGGTTCCTGAAACCAAAATGTGGATCATAAAGTTGGCAAGCCCCATACTCCAGTGCAACCAAGTCCTTGTGTCGAGTTACGCTTTGGGCCTTCTCTTGGGACTTCAGGGTTGCCCCTTACGACCCAGGGAATGCCCACTCATTGGAGGAGAACAAATGAGTCTCCATGGGGCCCTTAATTTTGTTTTTCTTTTATAGTTTATTGTCAAGTTGGTTTCCATGTAACACCCAGTGCTTGTCCCCACAAGTGCCTCCTCCATGTCTATCACCCTCCTTCCCCTTTCCCCCTCCCCCATCAGCCCTCAGTTTGTTCTCAGTATTCAAGAGTCTCTCATGGTTTGCCTCCCTCACTCTCCCCAACTATTTTTCCCCTTCCCCTCCCCATGGTCCTCTGTTAAGTTTCTCCTGCTCCACTTATGAGTGAAAACATATGGTATCTGTCCTTCTCTGCTTGACTTATTTCACTTAGCATGACACCCTCGAGTTCCATCCATGTTGCTATGAATGGCCAGATTTCATTCTTTCTCATTGCCATGTAGTATTCCATTGTATAGATAAACCACATCTTCTGGATCCTTTCATCAGTTGATGGACATTTAGAGACTCTTTAGGCTCTTTCCGCAATTTGGCTGTTGTTGAAAGTGCCACTATGAACATTTGGGTACATGTGCCACAGGGCCCTTAATTTTAATATATTTCTAGATCTTCAATTTCCAACTGTACTCTTTTCTAACTTTGACCTGCCAAGTCTGTGTTCTACTGATTCTTCCCACTTCTTATTTTATTTTATTTTTAAATGTTTTATTTATTTTTGATACAGAGAGAGACAGAACATGAGAGGGGGAGGGGCAGAGAGAGAAGGAGACACACAGAACCGGAAGCAGGCTCCAGGCTCTGAGCTAGGTGTCAGCACAGAGCCTGACGCAGGGCTCGAACCCAGAACGTGAGATCTGACCTGAGCTGAAGTCGGAGGCTTAACCGACTGAGCCACCCAGGCGCCCCCCACTTCTTATTTTAAATTACCTCTTTACAAATGAAAGACAAACCTGTTACCCATCTTACAGCTTATAATTGCCCCAGGGCACCAAACAAGAGGACAATTCCAAAATACCTTGCTCCAGAGGGGAGTCCTGTGAGTGCCAGCTGGACATGTTGCAGCGAGCTGTCCCTTATTTCTCTAAGAGGCGAACTGTTGGCAAGTCTCTGAGGGTTTGCTTATCTACCCATTAATCTATCCCTCTTGTAGTTAAAATTCAAAAGTGAGATGGTTGTCACAGGAGTGAGTTTTAACATAATTCTTTGAATTGAAAAATAAAGTAAGACTTTCTGACAGAAAAATAAAGTAAGACTTTCTGATTGGGATGGTTGGTTTGACAATGAGAACTGGGTTTGCTAATTCATATGGTAGATAATGTCTATAAATTAACTGAGTTAAGTACGCAGCTCCAAGATTTTGACAAAAAGCATATTCAGAGCACATAGACATCATATAATAGGATAGAATATGTTGGAAATTAAACATCTGATGAACATTTCTCAATGTCAGTTCAAAATCATGAGGGTCACATAAATTATTTTTCAAAGATTGTAAGGGAAGTGCCAGGAAATTTGAAGACAACTGCCCTGCTCTAGTTTAAGCTGGAGCAATCTGAAGATGTGCGTGGATGTGGGGTTGGGCTGGGGGTTAGCTAGGATGGCTCAAAGGAAAAAGGTGGGAGTAAGGATATCTGGTCATTTGTCCAATGTTGACAGCACATGCAAGGACTTCGAGGTTGTGCCAAATGTGTCCAGTGGCAGGATGATAATATGACCAGTGTCTCTTCAGGACAGGAACTAATGGAATGGCAGGGACAAATGCTCGGGCCACCTGTCTCAGCCTGGAAAATTATATATATATATGTATATGTATATATATACATATATACATATACATATATATATATATATTTTTTTTTTTTGCTGGGGAGTGGAAGGGGAGTAGATTGGATAGGTGAATGAGCAATAAGGCAGGTTAGAAAAGGTTTTGAAAACCCCATGAAGGACTTTTGTAAAAATGTTTTTATTTATTTTTTAAGAGAGAGTGTGCCAGCTGAAGCAAGCTCTGTGATGACAGGCTGACAGCCCCGAGCCTGATGTGGGATTCAAATCCACAATCATGACCTGAGCTGAAGTCTGACGCTCAACCAACTGAGCCACCCAGGTGCCCTGAAAACCCCGTGAAGGACTTCAGACCACATGAACAAAGCAGGATTTACTCAGTTTCAGTTTCTCAACTTTTCTAAGCAGGGTATGGTGCTCTTCTGGAATCCCATAGAATTATTTCCATTCTTCTATTATAGGATGTCTCCCATGGGATGGCAAATGTTTGTTTCCATGTTGGTCTCCTCCACTATCAGTCTGTGAGCCCTTCAACAATATCAATTATATCTTATATATCTTTGTAAGCCCAAGGACCAGCACATCTTCCCTCAAGTGATAGGATCTTATAAACTTTTCCACAAATAAAATAATAAACAAAGGAAGTCCAAAAGGAAGGTGAAAAGGGATGAGATAGGAAAAGAGGCCCAATATACTATAGTCCTGCACCAGGGACTGTGTGCTCGTTCCCCTCCCAGCTGAAGGGAAAGCCTTTCTCCTCTGACCAGCTGTCGGGCTTTGTCCGTAGCTTTGCACTTTCAGCTTGGTGTATAACCACTTATTTGCCACTATTATGTTGTTAGGTATATGAAGTCTGATATACGTAACTCACACATAGGTAGCATGCAGTAGTTAAAAAGCAACACTTCAAAGAAATAATTAGGTTAAAAAATGTGGTTTTGCTTTAGGCATTGGATCACAGGAACTGACAGAGAACATCTGAACGTGCAGCCCTAGAAAAATAATTTGTCTTTTTCTTTTATTTCATACTCAAATTATTTTCACCCTACAACCTGTCCTATCTATGAAATCCTTCATAATGGTCAGTACACATTGCATACTCAGTATGCATTCCTTGCTTTCTTGCTAAGAAAACCCTAGTTTCTTCTTCAGGCATCTACTCTTTTCCTATACGACTTCTGGAACTGCCTCCCCAGCTCCCAGGATAGATCCTACAGATCTAAACTAATTGTGATAATCCCATCCCCCTTGCTGGCGATTGGTTTAGAAATGACCAGAGATCTTAAGACAGAAGTGTCCTTGTACAGGGGGACTTTGTATAGAAAGGCCCAAATCTCTTTAGCCTAAATACAATTTAAGGGAAGGAAGAAGATTCCCTTTAGGGCATTGACCAGACATTAGGTAAAAGCAGAGATTTTTTTTTTAAAGCTGGTGAGGTCAGCAAGGATCTTAATTTATTTCTCATGCTTTGCTTAGACAAGATAATGCACTTAGCACTGCTTTGTCGGTCTCAAATGCTTGGCCGGCTCTCAAAGAGCATTTGATTTGGGGAAAGGATAGAACGGGGCACTCCCAGCCAGCCTTATCAGGACCAGACAGTACTCAGAACTGTAGTCTCAATTGTGTGTGTGCCCTTTTGTAAAACCTTTAAAAGGCTGGATCTGCTTACAGAGCCATTAACTACGGGGTCCCAAAAGTCACCTTACAGGGATGGCTGAACATCCCTCTCCTAAATGCATACCACTCATCACACAGGAGCCTTTCATTCTTAACCATTTCCTACCCACGACATACTTAACAGTTGCAGGCAGAGTTACCAAATCTGGGTGGAAATAAAAAGTTCTGTTTATTCTGTTAACATAGCATTAACTGACTCTAATTTTTTATATTTTAAATGTTTTATTTATTTTTGATACAGAAAGAGACAGAGCATGAGAGGGGGAGGGGGAGAGAGAGAAGGAGACACAGAACCTGAAGCAGGCTCCAGCCCTGAGCTAGCTGCCAGCACAGAGCCTGACGCGGGGCTTGAACCCACGAACGTGAGATCTGACCTGAGCGGAAGTCGGAGGTTTAACCGACTGAGCCACCCAGGCGCCCCAACATTAACCGACTCTAAAATGGAATGGTCACAGGAGGCAGCTTGGAGGAAGTAGGATTTTGGTTCATCCGTGTTCCCTCGTAAACTCAGCCTTTCTCAACCAGGGTTCATTTTTTGAAGTATGGCACACAAAAAATGATTTGAGTGAGTGTTTTCTCATTCTAAGAATGGTACAGAGCTAGTGCCATTCATGAGGCATGGGAGACAATTAGTTCATACAGTGGATGATGGGATATTGGGACTTAATTCTGACAAGGAACCACGGTTCATTTATTCAATATATTTATTGAATGTTTACTATGTGCCAGATACTCTTGTAGATACTGGATATACAGCAATGAACAAAACATGGAGCTTACACACACATGCACATGCACACACACTCTATCTGTATATAAATAATAGGTTTGCTATATGCCTGGGTCTTGAAGAAAGGGATGGAATTTGGATAGTAGAAGGGAAGGGAAAGCCATTCAACATGATCTACGAAGGCCACACTGTCTGGAAATAGATTCAGGACCCAGCTGCTTTCTGCTCTAGTCATTTCTACCAACCGGAAGGGCTAAGAGGGCAGGCTCTCCCCATCTCTGACTACCAACCATCATAATCTCTAAGCATATGCTTCTTTGTTCATGGGACTATGGTCAGGCTCCACGTTTAAGGGGCTGATAGTAAAGGAGGCAGATGTCATTTAGGTTATGACCAGGAATTTGATAACAGGTTTGGGCATCTTGAGCCACCAGAAAAGTAGATGCCTACCTACATGGTGTGATTTAGGGGCCCTGAAGTCATCCCTCTCGCAAATAGTTTTCTCAGAGCTTGCTGAGGAGCTCCGGATGCTACCCTTAGCTTCTCCTTTAGCCTATGGCAGAATTTCCTGAACTTTCTCAGTTCAGGGTACACTTATTTTTTTTTTCATTGTTCTTCTAGATCAAAAGAAATATCTAACAGTTTTATTTGCTAAGTAGTTAAGATGAAATACTGTAGCTTAATTTGTAGTAGTTCCTGTAGAGTCAGGAAATGTCTCTGTTTCCCTCCAAAATTTAAAATATCCCACAGTACACCTTTGAGTTCACTGTGGAAAGCCTGGTACATGTTTGTCATTATAGACTCAATGCACTGAAAGTCCCTGTTAAGATATAAATCATTCTATCAACCCTGAAAGCCAGAGGCGTCTCTCTAGTTTGTTGGAGAGGGGTCTGAGCCTTAAGAGAGGGAACACGAGATGGTTCAATTTGGATGGAGGAAAAAAGAGGTAAAGGCCAGGATATAAAGTGCTATGGGAGTCAGACCTGTGGGGGAGAAAGACTGCCTGCCAGGGGGAGAAAGAGAAAACAGTGCGAGCCCTGCATGGGGAGCCGGCAGAGCCACAGGAAGTGAAGGCAAGGAGGCGGGTCATGAAGTAGATGCAAGTTATCTACCCCTTGGGGTAGGGTCTGCAGCCCCCAGTGTGTGCCCAGTCAAGTGAGAGCCTCTCTCAGGTGGGAGAAGTCACTCTGAAGGGCTGCTCATCCTCTTCAGGGGGAACAGCACTTGAGTGTTCCTGAAATTCCGAAGTTGCCTCTCCTGGGAGTGACTCCCCCACTCCTATGTAAGCTTGCAGGACAGGTAGGAGATACCATCTTGGCATCCCACTCGCTTTGTTTCTATAAGTGAACATTTACCAGGGCTCTACCTTGAGCAAATGCTCAGGTGTTAAGGATGAATGAAATGCAATTTCTAATTTTATGAGCTTAGAGTACCAACATCCAACTGGAAGACCTTCGGGTCTTCCCTGTCTTCTTCCCTTTTGGCTGGGAGTGTTTAGATTCATCAGGTGTTAGGAAAGTATGGGTCTCTTGACTAGCTCTGTTCCACATATTCTCTTTGCATTTTACCAAGTAATTTTCAGATTCCACAGGGAGAATCTAAAAGAGAACTACCAAATTCCAATGGCTCTAAAATGACGATTCCAAGATGCACCCAATATTTACATATCTCTAAGAAAGAAAAAAATACTCTTAATTATGATTGTAAGATTTCATTAATTTTAAGATATATCTTGTCTTTAGAAATATTAAAATGTTACGGAGAAGGTATGTCTCAGAGTAGAGAAAACATAGTAACATTGAGTAAGCATCTATCATGGTTAGGGACCCAGCTAGACACTATTTATATATTATCGCATTTAATACCTACTTTTTGCAGGTAGAGACTAAATGACCAATCTCTGAATAACTAAGGCAGATTCAGGTGGGTCTTTTTGTTTGTGTTTTGTTTTGTGCTATATTACTAATAGCTTGATCTCTCAAGTTTCTCAGAAAGTCAAGCATTTAGATAGGAATCTACTTATTTGGGAAGTGATTCCAAATAATTACCTGAGGGAGCTTAGAGAGTGCACAGAGAGAAGGAAAAAGTCAACCAGGTGTGCATTATCAAAGTCACCGATATTTGCCACAGGGGCTGAACTCTGCAGGGACCATTGAGGTCTACAAAAAGGCTTCCAGCATTGCCTAACCATCAGAAAGGAGGTTGGGGCATCTGTCCAATGGATCCTATTTCCCTTTGGCTGAAAGTTCTCCTGGGGGTGGGGGGTTTAACTACTCCCTCTTCCTGGAGAACATGTGTGCAGGCTGAGTGAGTTCCTGTGTTTATAGAGAAACCCTCAAGATGGAAGAACAGAGTAAAATAGGAGTACATTTCAGGTGAAACTGTGAAAGCTGCAGCTGTAGCTGAAAGATATGATGCTATGAAGATACTTTGCCATCGCTTGCAACTTTGACTGCTCGTAATAGTTTAGGATGAGTCAAGAGCTCCAGAGTTTTAATCTTGGTGCTGTGTGGTCTCGGACAGGATCCTTCACAGATCTGGGCCTCAGCTTCCTCCTCTGTTGAATGAGGGTGGTGGACAGCAGTAATTTTGAGGAGCCCCTTAATCAGTATGCTACCACTTAACCTCAATCTTCCATTTACCATTATTATACTTATTATTAGTTATTAGATAGGAAGAAACTACCTCCTCTCTTTGTTAGCTAGTTCCTTGAAGGCCACCTGGATGG
The DNA here is from genome assembly GCF_006229205.1 of Suricata suricatta. Taxonomy (NCBI): domain Eukaryota; kingdom Metazoa; phylum Chordata; class Mammalia; order Carnivora; family Herpestidae; genus Suricata; species Suricata suricatta. Next base: position 71,122,488 of record NC_043707.1, read on the forward strand.
TATGGGATGAGACGGGAATTTATATGCAGCGTTGTCTGGTATAGAAATATAGTCTGACTCAACATTAAAATTAATGCCGAATCAACATTAGAATGCAGAGCTCAAGTTACATTTTCCTCTTTCTTTAATCCATTCATTCCTTCAAGAAAATTCCCACATTATCAGTCACCAAGCTACGCTTTGGTACACAGTAGCAAACAAAAAGAGTCCCTGTGCTTTTGAAATTCGTATTCTATTGGACATACAATAAACAGTTAAGTACTGAGGGGAAGATAAGTGCTATGAAGAAGAAAAAAGAGACTAAGGAGACAGAAGGTGATGGGGTACTATTTTCTATAGGATGAAGGTTATTTGCCAGCCAAGGCTTCATTGATGACCTTAATTGGTGTGGTAGATGTCTGCAAGCCAACCCTTACAACTTTCCTCTTTCCACAGTTGAAGACCCCTCCCAAGTCCTTCCTACCCCTGCCTTCTATTTCTAGCTGGAGCCTTGTGCGGCAGGTTGTATTTTCCAAAGATAGCTGTAACAAGTTTTGCTCTGCAAATCCTTCTCATAATGTGATTTTAAGCTCCTTTCATCAGGCGGTAGATACCATGCTTTTCCCTTTGAATCTGGGTGGGTTTATGATGGTAGAATAAGTGATGCCATTAAAATTCTTAGGCTAGTCATGGAAGGCAATGCAGCAAGGAGCAACTCAGACAGGTACTTGCACACTTATGTTCATACCAGCATCATTTACAAGAGCTAAGGGGTGGACTCAACCAAAGTGTCTGTCATCTAATGAAGAGATAAACAAAATGTGGTAAATACACTGCCTTAAAAAGAAAGGAAATTCTGACACATGTTACAACATGAATGAGTCTTGAAGACATTATGCTAAGTGAAATAAGCCAATCACAAAAAAGATAAACTTTCTAATTCCACTTACATGGGAGTTCTTGGAGTAGTCAAATTCACAGCAACAGAAAGTAGAATAGTGGTTGCTAGGGGCTGGGGAATGCAAAAAATAAGGAGTGATTAAATGAGTGTAGAATTTAGGTTTTGCAAGATGAGAATGTTCTAGAGATTGGTTAATCAACAATATGAATATATACTATTAGACTGTACACTCAAGAATGGTGAAGATGGAAAATTTTACATGTTCTTCTAAAAAAAAAGTGTGATGTAGCTTCTGCCTTGTTTACTGGAAAACTTGCATTAGAGAATTGAGCCACCATGGAAATGGTCTAACTACTCTGCAGCCATCATGCTGTGAGAAAGTCCAAACTTGCTTATGTAGATACACCCCATGAAGTTACCTGACCAGTTCTGGCTTCTCCAGCCACCATCTGAGTGCAACCTCATGAGAGGCCCTGAACCAGAGCTGCCCAGCTAAGATCTTTCCAAATGTCTGACCTCTAGGAACCTTGACAGATAATAAAATAATTGTTCTTTTAAGCCATTACATTTTGGCGTTTGTCTAACCAGACACATTGCTTCAACCTCTCTGGTCAATACTGACCAAGGGCTGAAAGGGATTATGTAGTTCTAGCCCACCGCTGTGTGATGTCTGATGGTGTGGTCGTGTAGATGCACAGCTCTTTGAGAGAAGGGCTCCGTGTCCATCACTGTAGTAGTTATAGTTCTATGCCCCATCACATGCTTGGTGTTCGTCATTCTATAAATATTTACAAACTATGTACCATATGCTGGGGACTGTGCTAGAACTATATGATGTCTAAAACAAATTCTTCACTCTCATGGAGTGTAATCTAATGGAAGAGAAAAGCAGTCAACAAACGAGTTGTGGTAAGTTTGATGAAGCAAAAAGAACCAGGTATGTTTAGAAAGAATTAACAGAAAGACATAATTTAGACTGCAGAAGAGTCAGGGCAGGGTCTTTGAGAAAGTGACATTTAAGTTGAGATTGGAAGGATGAGAAGGCAGTCATCTTCTACTGGAAGAATACAGTGAAGAGTGATCCAGGCACAGGAGAAAGCACTTGTGAAGGTTTTGAAGCCTGAAGAGCCTGCTATGTATAATGAACTCAATACACATGTGGTTGCCTGGGCCTGCTCAGCGCTGCAGGTGTGGTCCAGGCCTGCTCCACGAGTCTCTCTCCTGTTTGAACTAAGGCTAGCAGGGTAGGCTCTTCTCATGGTGCTGACAGAAGCCCAAGGAGCAAGCCCAATGGTGCAAACACATTACAACCCACTGTTTATGTGTGTTTTAAGCATCCCATTGGACAAAGCAGATCACATGACTGAGCCCAGCGTCATTGGGGTATCCATGGAAGAGAGGGAAAGGGGTACATCCATTTTTGGGGAACATTCCTCTACATTTATCAAATTCCCTGTATCTTTACCTATTATGACTATTGTCTGGGCTCCACCTTTTGATCTATGAATGCTAATAATTTTACAGATTGTACTGACAACAATGAGACTTCTTGACACTTCCAGGGGGGTCATACCCCCTTTCCTGGCCCCTCCACCCACCCATCATGGCTCATGCCAGTGCCTTGCTTGATTTTCTGCTCCACTCTGCAACATTTAACTGTCTGTACCAGCTGCATCCGGCTATGACAAGAAAATCTGATGAAAATGTAGGGTGCTGGCAAAAATCATTTCATGTAGATAAATTAAAATAAAATTGCCTAGGCTGATTAAAACCCTGAAGAAGAATTGAATTGGAACAGGGTAATAAAACTCACTTATCTTAGAGAGATGCCATGAAAATTAGCTAGTCAGTATTCATGATTTGAACACAAAAGAAAAATTGTTATTGATTTACATATAATGTCTCTGTTCTGTCTTCCAAAAGCCTCTTTAACTAATATATAACGGGATGGCAAAACCAAATGTTAAGCTTAGGAACCATTTATCTTGGCTTTCTTTCTTTTTTTTTTTTTTTTTTTGGTCAATCAAAGAATACCATTAGCAGAGGCAAAGATAGCGGCTCTCTTGGCAGTGGGTGGAGAAAGCACAGAGAGCTGGCTCTGGACCTAGACATTTTAAAGAACTGCAGAGTAGGTCATAAAACACCATTACATTCATAAAGTATGGTTCGTTAGATTTTTGATGAAAAACTTCAAGAGGCATCTGTTTTCCCTTCTCTGTTCTTGCCCTACCCCCATCACCATCAGAGACCATTTTGGAGTAAATTATGGCCTGTTCTCAGGCCTGATTATTCCGGGCCTGCTTGGCTTGGCTGCTTTCTTTTTCCTGCCAACCTGCGTTCCTCCATCTCACAGCTTCTTAGCCCGAGCCTCTGAGAGCACAGAAACAGAAATAAAGAGGAGGGACTCATGCCAATTCATTATGCCTCCTGTGATGGTGCTGGTAAGAGGTTTGCTGGGAGAGGAGATAGGAATTATGGCCCTCGTTAACTGAGGCAACGGAGGGCGGCCCTGTACCCTGCTCAGCCCTACATCACAGCTTGGGGGGAAAACCGCCTTCCTTCCAAGCTTGTCTTAGCAATGTCTATTGAGAAGGACTTTCCAGTAGGTTTTGGCTTTTGTCAGAGTCAAATGATATTATGCTATCATGATCATGGTTATAATTATAAGAAGACATGTTCAGTTAGGCGCTATGCAGAGTATTTCTGGTGTATTATCTCATTTAATGTCCATAAAGACCCAGAATGAGCACTATTACGGTGCTTATTTTTCAGAGCAATAACCAACTTGCCCAAGACCATGGCTCAGAGCAGCCATAGAAACTGTGAAGAAAAGAGAAAACTGTTCTCCACTACAAGCCACTTCGTCATCTCTTATGGCTGTCCCACTGACACCCTCTGTCCCCGAGGCACAAAAGCTTGTGTGGATGTAACACCCTTCCCCACCTTTGTGGAGGGATTCGCCAGGGCTCCCTCCCAGCCACTCCCGACCTGCTTGCTTGTGTGACGCGCTGCGCACATCGGGGCAGTCGCCTGCGGAATAGAGCCTCCATGGGTTTTCTCCCCAACCTTCAGACAGTAAATAAAGGCCCAGTGAGGCAATATAGCACCCTTGTTAGTCACGCTGGTTTGGGATCCAAACTCCTGGGCTCCATTCTTGCCTCTATTACTGATCCCCTCTGTGACTTTGGGAAGTCAATTAGCTCCTCTGCCTCAGTTTGCTGAGGCTAATAATCATGCTTACTGTCTAGAGCTGGTCAAATGCATGTAGTTTCAAGCACTTGGCAAGTGCTCAGTAAATACTAGCAATTATTAGGTCCTGCTACACACTGTCCTAGGACTAAAGAGGCATGAAAAAAACAAACTATTGGGCTCAGATAAATTGAGGACAACCTTCAGCAACCTTGCATTTTTCTGGACTGCTCTAGCTATTAATACTATTTTAGGGACTTTTTTTTTGGTTAAATAGATTTTGGTGCACTGACTTGGGAGCCTCTTCACCATTTATAATATATCAGTGTGCTCTGAGTTTGAGCAACTAACTTTCAAAGACCCTTGGGAGAGCTTACTCACTGGGATGAGCTGAGTGGACTGGAGAAGAGGCGCTCATTTCCTACGCTAATGATGAGGCTAGGAAGGGCTCCTGATTACGAAAGGAGCGTTCCCAACCAGTGCTGCACGTTCCCAAATGGTGGGTACCACAATGGGTTAAGAAACAAGAGGAAAGAGAAACCATTTCTTGGAATAGCATCCAATGGGCAGGAACCATCAAACTGGTCGAGTAGCCACATGTGGAAGCCACACTCTATCTTGCTCTTAGAATAAGTGATCCTACCCATTTTAAACACTGGTTAGGCTTAATAGTATAGTTCACTGGGGGAACCCTCAGTGTGGAAATTGAGCACAAGGCTTTTGGAATTAGGGAGGCTTGGGTCAAATCCCAGGTTCCCTACTCTACCAGCTGGGTGATCTAATGGCCTTTATTTCCCTTTTTGTAAAACAGAGATAAGAGTGGTACCCAACTCACACGTTGTTAGAGTGAGATAATGGGTTAGGTCACTTTTAGTCCAGTGTCTGGCATGCAGGAAGTGCTTAAATCATTGCAGCTATTATTATTTCATTGTTTTCTTAAGTTTCAAGGTCTCTGTTGATCAGACAACTGGGAGAGAGGAAGCTGGGAAGGGGTAGGAAGACCAGCCAAGGAATCCCTGCCCACTACCTGCTCAGAACTGTGGTTCTTGTGATCAGTGGTGTGAAGCCACCACAAACGAAGCAAAGTAACCACAGATGGAAGGAGATCTCTCCACCGCAGCCAGATCATTTCTGAGATAGACACCTGGCTGCTAAGGGCTTAAAAGGTTTCTGGGTCACTCCCACTGTTTGTCCGTTACTAATCTAAGGGGAATTTTCTGCATTATTGCATTGGCATGTAGGCACTATTGGTGGATCTATGTTCTCCAATCTAGGGAAATGTGGATGTGACCGGAGGCCTCTCCAGCTCTGAAGCGGTGAGCACAGCCGTGGCACATCTGCAAACCCTGGAGTGCGGCATTTCCCCAGTAGTAAAAAAGTCACTATTCCAGCAAAACAAAGAAGTTATCCAACTCATCTAAAATGTGCATACTAATCATTTTGCTCTATGATAGTGAAGCAGATATCGTAAGATATTTATAAAAATAGCCATACTTCTGTTAAAACCCAAACCAAAGATTAAAATGAAAAACAGCCTGGAAAATCCCTCAAGCAGACAAAACCAGCTTAGTTCTATAAGCAAAGCTGACTTTAGCTTACTTTGTAAGACCAACTTGAGCTGGGTTATTTCTTGCTTATGTCTCTGTAAGTCATAAAAAAGCTTAAACCATCTCCAAGGTTAGTAAGAGGTAACCACTGGCCAGTTCTCTATCATTTAGGAAAATCCTAGGGGCACCTGGGTGGCTCAGTCAGTTAAGTGTCTGATTTGATTTTGGCTCAGGTCATGGACTCACGGTTCGTGAGTTCACGTTCCACGTCTGGCTCCATGACACGGAGCCTGCTTGGAATTCTCTCTCTCTCTCTCTCTCTATTCCTATCCCACTGTGCTTACTTTCTCTCTCTCTCTCTCAAAATAAATAAACTTAAAAAATTAAAGACAAAATAAAAAGGAAAAGAAAATGCTAATATTATAATCACTGTGTAGAATAAAAGCCCCTGTTTCCTGACTATATACACTGCATTATAATAATAAACCTTTCAGCCTCATTCCATGTTCTGGTCTGTCTACCTCTGGTTTGCAAACTGCCTTTTTGTTGTGTGGGCACACTAAACTTTCACTATCACTTCCTCAGTGATTAATTGGCTTTACTACTGTTATTTCTGAACTTTTGACACTTTCCATGATTTCCATGTGGTCCAATCATATTGTTAGTTGTTCTCTTTGCTAGTTGCTGAGTAGCTCTCTGTTCAGGATCACTGTGGACATAGTTTTCCACATTCTAGAAGTCAGGCCTCCTGCTGCTACCGCTATTCCTCCTTTCCCCGCCCAGGAGGTATTCCC
>NC_043707.1:71128997-71147908 GCF_006229205.1 Suricata suricatta
TTTTTTTTTTTTTTTTTTTTTTTTACTATTTCTGCCTATAAGTCAGCTTTAAAGTGAAAGACAGAAAGGCAGTTTTAGCCTCTGCTTTATTTATATCAGTGGTTCTCAAACATGTGCATCAGAATCAGCTGGAGAACTCGTTGAAACACCAGATGGCTATACCTCACCTGCGGACTCTGAGGACTGTGCTTTGAGAACTCCTGACCTAAGCCCAGGCTGATTTCTTTGCACTTTTAGCTGTGGTGGTTCATGAAAGATCCCCACTTGGCTTAATGGCTTAATGGCTTCATAGCTATTTTTCATTGGTGAGAATCAAGAACATTTTTTTCTTCTGCCCCAAGAAAAGTTACTAGCCCAGGAGGAGGGCAGGAAATAATAGGTGATTGATCATATTTGGGGACACATATAAAAAAAGTTTTGGGGTGACTGGCTGCCTCAGTCAGTGGAGCATGCTGCTCTTGATCTCGGGGGTGTGAGGTCACACACTGGGTGTAGTGATTACTTAAAAAATAAAATCTTTAAAAAATGTTTAGGGGCGCCTGAGTGGCTCAGTGGGTTAAGTATCCGACTTTGGCTCAGGTCATGATCTCACAGTTTGTGGGTTCTAGCCCCGCATCGGGCTCTGTGCTGTCAGCTCAGAGCCTGGAGCCTGCTTCTGATTCTGTTTCCTTCTCCCTCTGCTCCTACTCCACTCATGCTCTGTCTCTCAAAAATAAATAAATGTTAAAAAAAGAAAAGAAAAAAAAATTTTTAATAAAAAAATTCAAAAATGGTGTTTATGTTACACACTGATTAAGAGCTTGGGTTTTTGGGGTGGGAAGACAAGGAATGAGACCCAGCTCTGCTACTCTCTGGTTCTGCAGCTCCCCAAACTTTGTTTCCTTGTCTGTAAAATGGGGTCAAGGATACTTAGCTTCTTGCCATGTTTAAAGAAGGAAATGCAATAAATATAGGCAAGTTTTTTCAAAGCAATGTAAAAACTCAACGATGCCCGAGACTGTGAGGGCCGCTGTTCACGACGTGAGGGTTAGTTAGGTTCTGTCAGCCCACATGGAGAGGGATTTCCAAAGAATCTCTCTCAGTTGTCACTCAGTCTCTTCTGGAAAATTCACACGAAAGAGTTTTGTTTTGTATATTAAATATTAATGTGTTTTATATTATAATTAATGTTTTTATATTAAATAAAACAGCCCCATTGATTATCTGCCAACAGGTTGTGCATGTTGTTTAAGTTGATAAGTTGGGTTTAGCATCAGTTACTACTAAAATATGAACTTCGTTACTTTTTTTAGAGTATCTTAAGATGGAAGAGCTAGGATGATAGAGTTCACCAGGCTTAATACTTTTCATTTTACAGATAAGAAACCTGTGGGTCGCGTGGGTTAAGTGAACAATTTGCCTGAGGGCACATAACCACAAATGTAATTGTTACGGACTTCCTATCTAAATGCTCTCAGAAGGAATGCCTAATGATGATCTCTTCTAAAACCGCAAGTATTTTAGTCTCTTGCAATATATAATTGGTTTATATCCACACACCCTGAGTAGAAGGTAAGTCCATTTAGTTTCACAGGCTGAGGTTATGAAACAAGTCTATTCTTGAGACATTTCTCGGGGAGTTACATGGAATAAAGTCGGTCATTTTATGATCGCATCATTGAAATTGCTTCCTAACCACAACACGCAACTGGTAACATATGCTTTCAAACATTTCAGGTCGAAAACACCATGGGTCCTGGGTGTATTCGATGATAAAGAACATTGGAACTTCAATGTCTCACTTTTCCATTCACATATTCACACACTGGACTGTTTTCTGAGAAAAATCTTGACCCTTTCTCCAGTTGCTCCTTTTTGCAGAGAAGGAATGACGTTCTCTACTTCCAGTTGGTTAATAAGTTCAACTCATTTTCTACACAATTGGTTAATGTGTTGGGATTTGTACTCCCATTTCTCATCAGAGAACTTAACTTTAAACGTCAGCTGACGAATTCTTATGAAAAGTTTGGCAATGAAAAAAACATGGAATTTTGTGTGAAGGGTGTGTAGTTCATTCATTACTTTAGTAATTCTGGTAGTGATGTAATAATAATAGTAATAATAATAATAGACATTGTGCCAAATACCATGTGCCATGAGTCAAGCTTTTCATGCACTGTTTTTTTTTAAGGTCATCTATTTATTTTTGAGAGAGAGAGAGAGAGAGCACAAGCTGGAGAGGAATAGAGAGAGAGAGGAAGACACGGAATCCAAAGCTCTAGTCTCTGAGCTGTCAACACAGAGTCCTACACTGGGCTCAAACCCATGAACTGCAAGATCATGACTTGAACTGAAGTCAATGCTTACCGACTGAGCCACCCAGGCACCCCTTGCATGCACTGTTTTATTTGAATCAGCGGTTCCCCAACTTCAGCATGCACCAAATCACCCGAGGGCTTGTTAGAATGCAAATTGTTTCTGATTCATTTGGAGTCGGAGAATTTACATTTCTAATAGATTCCTACATGATGTTGATGCTCCTGTTTTGGGGATTATGTTTTGAGAACTACTGCTTGTTATTCACCTAGGAGGTAGGTATTTCAATCTCTGTTTTACAGATGAAGAAACAAGAACTGAGGTTATGGAACTTGCTCTACACACAGTTAATAACGGGCAGAGGTGGGATTTGAAAATCTGCCTCCTTGATTCCAAAGTCTGTGTATAGTCTTCATTTCTGTGCTGTGGCTTTGCAATAAGACATTCTGTCTGGGAAGAATAGTATAGGACTCTATTGCTCCCAATACTGAGGTTCAAATACAGGCACACTTCAGGCACTTGGCAGGTTTGGTTCTAGACCACTGTAATAAAGCAAATATTGCAATAAAGCAAGTTAAATAAAATTTTTTCGTTTCCCAGTACACATAAAAGTTGTGTTTACACTATATTGTAGTCTAGTACGTGTGTAATAACATTGCATCTAAAAAATGTACTTATTTTAATTAAAAAGTACTTCAAGTTTTGCATCCCTCTCTCTCCCCAACTCTCAAAACTTGAGAGACTATTGAATGCTGAGAATGAACTGAGGGTTGAAGGGAAAGGGGGAGGGGGGAAAAGAGGTGGTGGTGATGGTGGAGGGCACTTAAGGGGAAGAGCACTGGGTGTTGTATGGAAAACAATTTGACAATAAAATATTATGAAAAAAAAAGTACTTCATTGCTAAAAGATGCTAACCATCATCTGAGCATTCAACAAATCATAACGCTTTTTGCTGATGTAGACTCTTGCCTCGATGTTGATGGCTGCCGACCGATCAGGGTGGTGGTTGCTGAACACTGGTGTGACTGTGGCAATATCTCAAAATTAGACAACAGTGAATTTGCCACATCGACTGAGCCCTCCTTTCTTTTTCTTTTCTTCTTTTTTTTTTTTTTTCTGTTCACTGGGGCAGTTCCATCCATTTATTTTTATTTATTTTTTATTATTTTATTATTTTTTAAAAAATAGTTTATTGTCAAATTGGTTTCCATACAACACCCAGTGCTCTTCCCCATAAGTGCCCTCCTCCATCACCACCACCTCTCCCCCCCCTCCCCCTTCAACCCTCAGTTCATTTTCAGCATTCAATAGTCTCTCAGGTTTTGCATCCCTCTCTCTCCCCAACTCTCTTTCCCTCTTCCCCTCCCCCTGGTCCTCCATTAGGTTTCTCCTGTTCTCCTGTTAGACCTATGAGTGCAAACATATGGGATCTGTCCTTCTCTGCCTGACTTATTTCTCTTAGCATGACACCCTCGAGGTCCATCCACTTTCCTACAAATGGCTAGATTTCGTTCTTTCTCATTGCCATGTAATACTCCATTGTATATATATACCACATCTTCTTGATGAGCCCTCCTTTCAAGAACAATTTTTTCTGTGGCACACAGTGCTGCTTGATAGCATTTTAGCACAGTAGAACTTGTTTCCAAATTAGAGTCAGTCCTCACAACTCCTGCTACTACTTTGTCAACTAAATTGATGTCACATTCTAAATCCTTTGATGTCATTCCAACAATCCTCACAGCATCTATGCCAGGAGTAGGTTCTGTCTCAAGAAACCACTGTCTTTGCTCATCCGTAAGAAGCAGCTCCTCACCATTAGTTTGGATCATGAGATTGCAGCCTTTCAGTCACATGTTCAGGCTCCACTTCCCATTCTAGTGCTCTGGCCATTTCCACCACACCTGCGGTTACTTCCTCCACTGAAGTCTGGTGCCCTTCCGAGTCATCCATGAGGGTTGGAATCAATCTTCCAAACTTCTCTTCATGTTGATATAGTGGACTTTCTCCATGAATCACGAATGGTATTGAATGGTAAATCCTGTCCAGAAAGTTTTCCATTTACTTTGCCCAGATGCAACAGAGGACTCACTATCTGTGCCAGTGATAGCCTTATGAAATGTATTTCTTAAGAGATGAGACTTGAAAGTTGAAATGACTCCTTCATCCATGGGCTGCCAAGCAAATGTTGTGTTAGCAGGCATAAAAACAACATTAATCTTGGGGTGCCTGGATGGCTCAGTTGGTTGAGCATTTGACTTTGGCTCAGGTCATGATCCATGAGATCATGGAGAGTTTGAGCCCTGCGCCAGGCTCTGTGCTGACAGCTTAGAGCTTGGAGCCTGCTTTCGATTCTCTCTCTCTTTCTCTCTCCCTCTGCCCCTCTCCTGCTCAGGCTCTGCCTGTCTGTCTCTCAAAATAAATGTTAAAATTAATTTTTTATGGTTTTTATTTATTTTTGAGAGACAGAGAGAGACAGTGCGAGCAGGGGAGGGTCAGAGGGAGAGGGAGACACAGAATTCGAAGCAGGCTCCAGGCTCCGAGCTGTCAGCACAGAGCCTGACATGGGGTTCGAACCCAGGAAGTGTGAGATCATGACCTGAGCCGAAGCCAGACGCCCAACTGACTGAGCCACCCAAGTGCCCCAATAAATGTTAAAATGAAAAAAAAAAAAACCACCTTTAATCTTATCGTACTTCTCCATCGCTTAGGTGACCAGGTATATTGTTAATGAGCAGAGATATTTTGAAAGGAATCTTTCTGAGCAGCAGATCTCAACAATGGCTTAAAATATTCAGGAAACTATATTGTAAACAGATGTGTCCTCATCCAGACTGCTTTTCCATTTCTAGAGCACAGGCAGAATAGATTTAGCCTAATTCTTAAGGGCCTTAGGATTTTCAGAATAGTTCGTGAGCCTTGGCTTCAACTTAAATTCATCAGCTGCATTTGCTCCTAAGAGCAGCATCAGCCATTCCTTTGAACTTCAATACTGGGCATTGACCTCTCCTTTCTAGTGATGGAAGTCCTAGATGGCATCTTCTTCCAATAGAAGGCTTTTTTGACTACAGTAAAAATCTGTTGTTTGGTGCAGCCACCTTTATCGATTCTCCAGCGGGATCTTCGGGATAACTTACTGCAGCTCTACATCAGCACTTCTTGCTTCACTTGGCACTTTCTGTTCAAGAGACAGCTTCTTCCCTTAAGCCTCATGAACCAGCCTCTGGCAGCGTCCTCACCTCTCCCCGCCTTCACAGAAAGGAAGGGCGTTAGGGCCTTGCTCTGGATCGATCACGCTTTGGCTTAACGGAATGTTATAGCTGGTTTGATCTTTCATCCAGACCGTCAAACTTTCTCCGTATCAGCAGTAAGCCTGTTTTATTTTACTTTTAACATGTGTCCTCTGGAGGAGCACTTCTGATTACTTTCAAGAACTTTTCCTTTACATTCACAACTTGGCTGAGTGGCACAAAAGGCCTAGCTTTAAGCCTGAGCTGGTTTTCAACATGCCTTCCTCACTATGCTTAATCATTTCTAGCTTTCGATTCAAAGTGAGAGATGTGTGACTCTGCCTTTTACGTGAACACTTAGAGGCCGAAATAGGGTTATTAATTGGCCTAATTTTAATATTGTGTGTCTCAGGGAATAGGGAGGCTTGAGGAAAGGGAGAAAGACAGGAATGGCTCATTGGTAGAGAAGTTAGAACAAACGCAATATTTGCTAATTCAGTTTCCCATCTTATATGAGTGTAATTCGTGGTGCCCCAAACTAATTCCAATAGTAACATCAGAGATCAGTGATCACAAATTGATAGTTGCCACAGGGAAGGGTGGCGGTGGGACAAGCAAAATGGGTGAACGGGAGTGGGAGACACAGGCTTGGAGTGAATAAGTCACATGAATGAAAGGCACAGCCCAGAGAATATAGTCAGTAAGATTGCAATAATTCTGTAATAGTGACAGGTGGTAGTTACGCTTGTGGTGTAAGTAGCATAACTTAAAAACTTGTCAAATCACCACGTTGACCCCTGAAACTAATGTAGCATTATGTGTCAACTATACCCAAATCAAAAACTTTTTTAAAAAGCAAAAAAAAAAGTCAGTGATTACAGATTACCATAACAAGTGTAATAATAATGGAAAAGGTTGGAAATATTGCAAGACTACCAAACTATGAAGCAGAGACAAGATGAGAGCAAGTATTGTTGGTGAAATGGCACAGATACACTTGTTCGATGCAGGGTTGCTGCAGACCTTCGATCTGTAAAAAAAAATGCGGTACTTGTGAAGCATTCTAAAGGGAAGCACAAAAGACAGGATGCCTGAAGGCTGGTGAGCAGCCCAAGTCCCTCAAGGGCTACGGGATGAAGGGGAGTCTTGGTTCCAGGTGGACCCTGCAATGTGTATGATAGTGGGATTTGTCTTCACCAGCTGTCCTCGTTGGGGCTTGTCCCCAAAAGAATTGGCTGCATGTGTATGCACTGAAAGAACTCTTCAAGTTAGGGAGCTGTGCTTTAAGAGGCCCTCAGGTGAGCATAATAAGGAGGAAGACATGGCTTATTGTGCATAGTGCACTGATTTCCACCTCTGTCTAAGGCAGCAGTGAACCTGGCATGGGGGGGGGGATGTAGTTAGCACTGAAAAAGGGGGTGGAGTAGGGTTAACAAGAAGCGCGAGTGCCTGGGGAAGATGTGTATTGCCAAGGCAGTGCACCCCCGGGAGCTGTATAGCTCTATCATGTAACAGCTATAAGACTTTGAGTCACGATGAACAACTTTATTGCTTGCAATTAAATTATATTAATCAAAACAGCATTCTCTGCTCAAACTGTAGAATGTTACATCAGAGGCCAATGGTGACCTTCCAGTTTTACTAATGTAACTCCTGCATCATTGAGTGCAGCCAGATTCTGAGGCAACTGGAACGTGGGGTGTGCGAGCTAGCGGGGAGGGCCAAAGCTATTCTAGAACGAGGCAGATGGGTGGCCCTGAATCCTTTCTGCACCAGCAGGTAGAAAAAAGAAGATCGATCTGTGGTCATTAAGTGTCCTTGGAGATTGTCAGAAATATGTAAGGGGGGCGCCTGGGTGGCTCAGTTGGTTAAGCGTTCGACTTCGGCTCCGGTCATGATCTGACAGCTAGTGAGTTTGAGCCCAGCATCAGGCTCTGTGCTGAACAGCTCAGAGCCTGGAGCCTCCTTCCAATTCTGTCTCTCTGTCTCTGTCTCTCTCTCTCTCTGCCCTTCTCCCACTTGCGATCTCTCTCTCAAAAAAAAAAAAATGTAGGGAAGGGGTGCCCTTGACAGGTGAAGCCTGGGAGTCATTGTATTTCAGGGTGTTAAATGAATCATTGTGTGCTAATTTATTTACTTTAATTTTTTAAAGTTAATTAATTTAAAAAATTTACATCCAAGTTAGCATATAGTGCAACAATGATTTCAGAAGTAGATTCCTTAATGTCCCTTACCCCATTTAGCCCATCCCCCCCACAACCCCTACAGTAATTCTCTGTTCTTCATATTTAAGAGTCTCTTATGTTTTGTCCCCCTCTCTGTTTTTGTATTATTTTTGCTTCCCTTCCCTTACTTTCATCTGTTCTGTATCTTAAAGACTCTTCATATGAGTGAAGTCATATATTTGTCTTTCTCTGACTAATTTTGCATACCATAATACCCTCTAGTTCCATCCATGTAGTTGCAAATGGCAAGATTTATTCTTTTTGATTGCTAAATAATACTCCATTGTATATGTATACCACATCTTCTTTATCCTTTTATCCATCAGTGGACATGTGTGTTCTTTCCATACTTAGGCTATTGTTGATATTGCTGCTATTAAACATTGGGGTGCATGTGCTCCTTCGAAACAGCACAGCTGTATCCCTTGGATAAATACCTAGTAGTGCAATTGCTGGGTCACAGGGTAGGTCTATTTTTAATTCTTCGAGGAACCTCCATATTGTTTTCCAGAGTGGCTGCGCCATTTTGCATTCCCACTTGTGTGCTCATTTATATTCCCAGGTTGAGGAAACCTACAATAAAGGAGTTATGTAACATTTAATCTTTGAATCAGGGCAAGAGCTCTGGCCTCTATTTAACTCTGCTTTGCTGCTTGATATTGTCTTTGGTGCCACCCCTACGAGTGGCCTTTGGAGCACCAGCATGTTTCTATAGGTGAATCATTGATATGAAGTTTGATCATACTTCCTTCTTTTTTTGGCTGCTAAAATCCGAGTCAGATTTCCACTCAAGAAGAGCAATTGAGCAAATCAATCATATTTTTTTCCCCATTTGACCATTTTTCTTTTGTACATTCACCTTTTCCCTGTTATTTGGTGTACATTCTCCTAACCATCTAATCTTTCTGAAAGAAGAGGGAGTATGCACAGAAATAGAAAAACCAGTAGGATGAAAAAAGAGGTAAAGGAGACAGGAAGGAAAGTTAACCCATTTTACAGAGGACATTTACAAGGAAAAGCTAATGACCTAAATAGCCCAATCTTCACTTAATTGAGATGACTAATCCTAAATTTAACTTGAAGTATAGATCTAATCAGAAAAAACCTCCATTCCCTAATAGATTAGAATTTTGCAAACTGCAAGTTAGTGATGGCAATTGTTTAAAGTGGATTAGAATCAAGAGGAAGTAATAATGATGGATTCTGGAGTTTATTCTCAAAGTAGACATCATTTTCTATGATATTGATGTGCAAAAGGAACAACGTTTCTTAGGGCAGATATATGTTTAATACCACCAGGTCTGAATCATTAATAGATCTTTTGTGGAAATTGGAATGCTGGAAGCAGCTATGGGGGTGGGGGGGTGCTAAAAGTCAGCTTTAGGTGAGCTAGGAGTGAGGGGACACAGGGCCCTTGTCCTTGAGCTCAGCTATGTTAGCAATTAATCGCAATTCAAGGCAATAAATGCTATAAGTGAGTTAATGTATAAATACAGATAATTAATTCTGCCTAAGGGAGTCCAGAATATCTTCGTAGAGGAGGGAGCCTTTGCGCTTGCTCTTAACAAACGAGGGTCTTCAGGCAGGTGGGACAGAGGAGACTACACAGAAGGCAAGCAGGTGTCAGACTGTGTGGGGGCTGGGGATGACCTAAACCCACTCCAGCTTCAGACACTGTGACTAGAACGTGAGATTGGGCAGAAACACGAGCACTGAACCCCAGGGCATCAGGCCTCCAAATATTTGCTATCATAATAGCCTATTTTCTTTCACCTTACCATCGTTTATTTCTGCTTTGTTCTCACAAACCCGAAGCCTCCTCTATAGGCTTTCTTACTTACATCCCTCTTTAGTTTTCTTATGACTCACTTTTTATTGGCCGAGTAGCTCCCAGTTATAAGCAACAAACTAGAGGCTAATTTAAACTTACTGGGGTTCATCCAAATGTGACGAGTTGGCTTCCGGGGTTTTGTCTGCTATGATTACTGTAGTTGTTAACCCTGACACATCTATCTTTTGGAAATACTGCTGAGCAACTTTTAGAATTCAGATTCATCTCTAAATTTCTTCCATTATGGATGGATCAACTCTCTGTCGTCTAATTCTGAAGATGCTATTGGGATGTAGCTAATGACCATTACCTTTATATTGAGCTGAGCCCTCTGTGCCAGGTTCTCACAGACTAGCGTCGGGCAGTTTCAGTTAGAAGGGGAAGCTTGGCATGGTTGGCATGTTCAGCTCACCATTTTAGAATAATGTGATCACCACTTCATTACATGGCCAGAAAAGCATAGGGGTTGAACTCTTCTGTTACACCTTGACTGAGAGTTTTATTCTGGTTAGGTACTTGAATGCCTAAGTGTGTAAAAATTAGGCAGCTTTTTAAAGAATGAGGTTTTGTAGGCATAGCAGGACATACCGGGCAATATCCATGTATTATGACAGCTTCCAGGAAGATTTTACTTGGCAACGGCAGTGATATTCACTCCACTGAGTTTGGTAACAGCAACTGCTGTAACACGCTCATCTGGGAATCCTAATAAATTATGATCTACTGGGTGCCAGGCACTTTGTCTGTAACATGGTAATCCTTTCAACCCTACAAGAAAGGTTTTTATTACTCTCATTCTAGAGTTGAGCAAACAGGCTCAAAGAGGTTGACTGACAGAGCTATGAAACCAAGCGGGAGAGCCACTGTCTGGTTACTTTTCAGTTTTTACTTCTCTTTTTATAGCTAAGCTTTCTAAAACTAACTACGAGCCTATTATTAGAATTACCACAAGAGGGGTGCCTGGGTGGCTCGGTTGGTTAAGGGTCTGACTCTTGATTTTGGCTCAGGTCATGATCTCCTGGTTCATGGAATTGAGCCCCGTGCCGGGCTCTGCACTGTCAGAGCCTGCTTCAGATTCTCTCTCTGCATCTCCCCCCTTTCTCTCTCTCAGAATAAACATTAAAAAAAAAAAATTACAAGGTTCCACTCAAGATTGTTCTTCCACCATTTCGGCTGAGTCAGAAAGGTGATGGTGCTTCCGGGAGACTGAAGTAAAGGAAGGAGCAAGCTAGTACTACAAACATTCCCAAAGGATCCCAAAACCCATAAATAGAAAGTAGAACAGTAAATGTCACATTGGAGTGATTGAAGAATGATCTTGTCTTAATTTTGCAGGGTCATTTTATCTCCCTCTTACACTTCAGTTTTAGACTGAAGGCCCTAAGACTGTTTAGTTGGAAGCTCTCCAAAAAGAAAGTGTTCCTTTATATACTACCGACACAAGTATAAACTGGTGAGTTTTCTAGGGGGCAAAGTCGCAGTTAGAAAAGCTTTTAAAAACTGGCATATTCTTCCACTAGCAATTTCAAGTATTCATCTTAAGGAAATATTAAGAACACATAAAAGATTTAGCAACACAATGTTCTTTAAAGCAGTTTATTAGTGAAAAATTCAAAACAACCTAAAAGTCAATAATAGTTTAATAAAACGTGGCACATAAGATGGCATAGTGTGCAGCCATTAAAAAAGATGTAGAAATAGATCCAACACAGCAGGGTAGTTATGGTATTGTCAAGTGAAAAAAAGTTACAAAACAGTATGTACAACTTGATTCCAATTAAAAAAAACTGTATAAATGCACAGAAAAGTCTGGAAGGCTATATACCTCAAGAACAGTTCTCCCAGATGGTGGGGTGATAGGTGATTTTTATCTTTCAAACTAAATTTTCATTTTTTCCCTTTTAACCAACACACCTATGACTTGTATTATTAAAAAAAATTAGCAATCCTTAAAAAGTCTCCTGTGAAGTAGGAATGAGAGCGGAGCTCAGCGACCTGAGGCACAGGGATGTAAACACTAGTCTGAAACTGCTCTAATGGTTCATCAGGGTGCTCTGATGTCAAATTCTGTGTTAAGTGGAAACGTGGGTGGTCGTAGTGCTCACCCTTCTTCAGACTAAGGGGTCCATTCCTAAGAAACCTCCCGCAGCAGCCGAGCACTGGAGCGCCAGGCAAGACTTCCCTCGCGCCCACTAAGCGTGCTGTGCGCCCGCACACCCGCGGGCAAGAGCCCAGCGAGGCGGCCCCACGGCGAGGGCAGTGCCGGGTGACAGCACAGAGGCTGGGGCAGCTTCTCAGGTGTGGTCAAACAGCACCTGAAGGTGAAAGGCAAGGTTTTTGTCCTGCGGAGGTGATTCTCAAACTTATTTATAAAACCAGATTGCTGGGCCTTACCCCCTGAGTTTAATTCTGTGACCTCAGATAAGGCTTACAAATTATTGCCTCCCCCCCTTTCTTTTTTTTTTTACAAGTATTTATTGTTTACATAAAACATGCTAGGTCTTGTATTAAGAGTTAGAACTTTGTGATCAAAAGAATTATAGCCTCTATCTCATGGAGCCTATGTTGTAGACTGATATAAACAAATCATAAAAGTATATATAATTAAAATTATGATAGTGTGAGAATAAAGATCAGAAGACAATTTTTGTCTTAAACTTTTTAAATGTTACATGAAAGAACTAAGATTAGTTCTATAGCCCCTTCAAGACAAAAAATCAAGTACAAATAAAGATATAAAGTACTTGGAAATATAAATTAGCATTAAAACAAGTCCCTAGGTGATGCTGATGCCTGTCTCAGGGTCTCACACGGAGGACCGCTGCCCTGAGTAGCCTTTCTTATTAGGATAATGTGGGATGAGGCCACAAGGCACCTGGGGGAGGGGCTGCGGCAAAGCTAGCTACTCCGGCTCCTTACTCAGGCAGAGTGCTGCACACTAGGCAGCACGCATTTCACAATTTTAAGCATTTGGGAGGTAGGGATTCTGTCAACAAAGCATGGAGGTGAGCTGAGCCTCCCTGGGCAAACGAAGCTGCTTCTTCTTGTCCTGCACTTGTCACCTCTCGCCCAGTATCTCAGAAACACGCTCCATACCAGCTCCTCCATTCACTTTCCGTTCCTTCCTCCTGGGGGTAACAGCAGACTGTGTGGATGGACTGGAACCCACCGGTGACCCTAGCCTCAGGTTTCTTATTTCTCCTGTTATTAAGAATGAGGCACATTCCTATTTCTGGACCTAATATCCTACAATATCAAGTTTTTTGATTTAGCACCATAGAAAAGATTTAACATCATGACCTTTTAGGTTAGGTTACTTTGAGAACAGATGTAGAAACAATTCGTAATGTTTTTCAGTATGTAAAAGAGCCTAAAACTATTCCCAAGTTTATTATTTCATTCCTATGTGCATCCTTCACATGTTACTATACCCTTAAGCTCTGGGCCACAGAGCCTATTTAATTTTAAATTGCACCATGAATTATTAGGCTTCCCAAGCTTTTCTTCCATGCCTAAGAAACTTTATGGGCTTTTACCTGAGTAAAAATTAAACTTATGACTTCATAAGTCAAAGCCAAAATAAAAAAACCCATAAAAAAATAAAACAAAAAAACCCCCCTCCCAAACCACCAAACAAAACCCTTTTAAAATAAAAAGCAATAAACATAAGAACAAGCCCATATATTATGGTGGATTTGTGGCAGACAAAGGCACTAGAAGCCTTTGGACCTTAACAGCACTGAAGGCCACTACACATTATTTTACTGGGTTACTATAATCAACATTCATTTGATGGAAAACAATAGGTTCTGGTAAAACTTATGCTGTGGTGACGTTAAACCCAGAGCTAGATATGACTTAAGGGGGTGGGGAGGATAGAGTCAAGCAGAACAGAGCACAGATACCAAAGGTATCCTGGTACACAGTCATAAACAAGGCCTACAGTCTGGATTGGTCAGGAAAGCTATGGCGGCTAACAAAGGGAACCTGGTATTTACAGAATGTTTCTACTATGTGTCAATCTTTTCCCTAAAAATGACTTATCATACAAATTAACATTTGCTATATAATCCTCACAATAACCTTAAGGTAGCATAATTGTTATCCCTATTCTACTAGTAAGGAAGCAACAGTTTATATAATGTTGAAGCTCAAAGAGCACAGGATATGAGGAAGACTGGATTTGAACTCAGGGAGGTTACACTCCAGTATGCGTACTTTTTCTCCTTTACTACTCTACTTCCCATAAACCTAACTTACAGTTGCTGTTTCAGGTGACCTGGATTTTTTGTATGATCTCCTAAATCTTAAACCCGGACTGATGTAACATAAAAGATGGTACTCTCGGCTGGCTGTAGAACTTCCTTTCTAGGGAAAGAAAGCCCTCACTCACTAGGCTGGTGCGATAGCTAACTAGCCTGAACAGCTCTTACTTACGGTTAAGAGTATGGCGATTCACAGTATGAATCAAAGTGTTTTTATACAACTATAAAATTGTAGAGAATGTGTCTCAGCACAGAATTAAAAGGGTGGCAACTACTGTTAAAGTCTGGGCTGTGGACTAAATTATTATCAACATGTTGACAAAGCTCTGATTAGGAGCTCTTAAATACATTTAAAAATACTTTTTCTGTTATGTGTTCATTTTTTAAAGTACCAAAAATGTTTCAATACATTAACATTCTCTGAAGAAATGAACCACATCTTTGCACTTCACGAGCAGGCCCGACTGAACGACCACTTTCAACTGTCAGAACACGCCACGCTCTCTTGGCTCGAGGCCCGGCACACCTTTTTCCCTCCGCCTGGAACACTTCCTCTCCATGCCATCTCCCACTCCCCAAATCTGAATTAGGTGACTCCCACAGCTCTCAGACAGAGCACCCTGCAGTCCTTCTACCATGACATGGATTCTGTTACATGGCATCTGCCCATTTACTTAGTGAAGGTCTGCAGGGGAAGGACTGTACATCTTGTTCAGGGTAGTATCCCCAGCGGATCAGCATAGAGTCTGGCCCTCAACAAATGTTTAATGAGCAAATGATAATGAATACAGAAGTCCTTACATGGAAACAATGTGCTGATTCATAGCAATGCTCCAAATAGCAATTTTCTGACTGCCAGTGTGCTTCACAACCGGAGATCCTGATCAAGATAACCTAAGTTCATTAATATTCAAAATTTTATTAGTAAACTGAGTAACAAAAATGTATTGTTTGTATGCAATTTCCCTATATGATAAGTGTAGTTGCACTAGTCCATATTTTGATAAGGATTTGTTGTTCCTTAAGAGCAAATTCTCTTTACTGAAGTTTGTTCTTAACAGATCCAATTCTGATTATGCATTAAATTGTGCCAATTAAAGAATCTTAAGCACATTGTTTAGCAAACTGAACTTGTTCCAGATATTCTAGAACCTTAAAAATACACCAGAGAAATATGGTAATCCTTTTCAAGGATTACTTGTTCTTAAATTTAAAAGAAATCATTCAGTAGTGTTTAATTACTCCCCCCCTCAACAAACCTCCAAAATAAACCACTGAGATACAATATTGAAATCACTCCATTTCTGTTGGAAAACAAGGTAAACATGGTATAATGTTTATGGAAACATTCAGAAATAGATTTTTCACAAAAGAGGCTTATAACCTAGAGCTCTTTTTAAACCAACAGTTTAAAAGAAACTTTGAACTTTATTCTTTGGCTATTAAATTATACCTAAAAAATGAGTCACTGATATCAATTCACAATAAATTTATTTTACATAAAAGGAAAAGCTTGCCATTAATGAAAAAATTCAGTAGAAAACAGTTCTTCTGCTTTAAGTTGGAGCTCAAAAGTAGAAGCTGCTTATTAGTGAAACCTCAGTAGAAAGAGAATTTTGTAAGAAAACATTCTTGGCATGAAAGCACTAACATAAATTCTGTAACGAAATATTTACCATGCAATTTTACTGGCAGAAAGGCTGGTTTCTGGTGGCTGGTATTTCTTTTCAGTCTCCTAAAAACACTAACATGGAAGATACTTAAACCTGCGTTATTTAGAGTTAACTGTATATAAATACTGGTGTCATGATGGGTAATCTTTCCATAGTCCACCTATTTAATTGAGCAGTTCTAAGTAGGTAATTGGCACCCTGCCCTTCTGGTTTCCCCTTTCCCCCATTAGCCAGTCTGAATCCATTCCAACGACACTGAACACAGTGATCACCTACAAAATAAAATATTTCCAGTTATTAACTATGTTAGAAAATAACCATTTGTAACTTGTTTAAACTATTCATTATCAAAGTTCTTTAAGCACTGTTAATTTTGCTGAAAGATAAAGGATTTTATTAGAGGCAGTTTTAGAAAACTTCTACATACTTAGCAGCTAAAAGCTTTAAATTGGTGCTATTCTATTTTGTTAAATAGTAGTTAAAATTTTTATAAAATGTTGATATAACCATCTTAAATCTCCAAAAGCATTCATGATAAACTACGTCCAAAGTAATAAGGAATCTGCATTTTATTATAATACTAGAAGGTACGTCAATCTATGATACAGTTTTCTTACACCCATGTATTACTCACCTCATCTGCCAGAAGTGATAATTCACTACTGTTTGCAGCATCATAATCATACAGAACCCTGGCCTTCCTGCTGCCGCTGGACTCCTTAAGGTCAATGAGGTTGGAAGGGGAGGTCATTACCAGACCACTTGTTGAAGTCAAGGCAGAAGAACCAATCACATTCGGTGAAGCAGATGGTACAGGTGCCACAGAAGTCTGATTGTTGTTACAATAATTGGATGGGAAACTGTTAGAAAAAAATGGCCAATTATCAATGTCCATGTCACTATAGATTCTGAATACCACCACTTGGTGGCAGTGTTTACCTTCTACCTACTTCCACTTTGGCTTAAGATTTACAGATGTAATATTTTAATAGCAAAGAATGCTATCTAATTTATGCCTCTTAGGCCAATTATACTATGGAAATGCAGATTAAAATTTTTTTTTAATGTTTGCTTATTTTAGAGAAAAAGAGACAGAGTGCAAGCAGGGGAGGGGCAGAGAGAGAGGGAGACACAGAATCTGAAGCAGGCTCCAGGCTCTGAGCTGTTAGCACAGAGCCTGATGTGGGGCTTGAACTCATGAACTGTGAGATCTTGAACTCACAAACTGTGAGATCATGCCCTGAGCCAAAGTTGGATGCTTAACTGACTGAGCCACTCAGGAGTTCCATTATATTTTCAAATATAAGTGCTTCAAAGGTTTTTTCTTTTTAAAGTTGTCTTTACAATTATAAATTTGAAGATTAAAAAAAAACAAACCAACCTCAAAACATGCTTCCTACTTATTTCCAGGAAAAATGAAATTATTCCTAACACATTTCCAAAAACTTATACTAGTATGTTTTATTAATCTTTTCTTGCCTTTATGAATTGTTAAATAAAAATATCAATGAACTACTTCTATACTAGATAAAATCACAAGAATGAAGTCTTCTCAGTTAATCCTTTGAGAAATATTTGAATAACCAAGCTCTTTCTACAAAACTGATCCAATCACACTTTTCTATTCATTCAAATGACAAATATTTATGGCGTATCTACATGTCCAGCATCATTACCACAAGCTAAAGACACAAGGATGAAACAATACCATTCTTTTATGGACATACACACAGGTGAGGACATGGGCATTCAAATACTTAAGAGTAATAATGATCATAATGAAGACTCAGTGGGAGGATAGGGCAAATTTCACAAGTTCATTCTGTCTTATATTTTTTGTAGGGGAAAAATTAAGTTTTATTAGAAATTAGTGAAATCTCTGTGACAAATATTATAAATATTTTAAAGATAATTAAAATTTTCAGTTTACTGTAAGGCTACTGTTTCTCCAATACTAAATGGAAAAGAGCATATGGTGGCTGGCCTATATTCATTCTCATCTAGCCATTTCTAAGGTTGAAAATTCCCCATGAAAATTCATATTTAAATTTTAATAAATAGAAAAGGTCTCATCTGGTAAGGTGGGTGAAATTCATCCCTAAATAAAATACAATTTCCTTCTTCTCTTTATGACCACTGTGCCATCTGGAAATCAGTCGGCCAGCAGCAAAATTTCCGTTAGTCTTATAACCTCTTCTCTAAACCTTCCTTCACTCTCTTATGCTTGTGTTTATCTTTCATACTCACGGAATTTACAAGTGGATGGAGTATGAGTTGTATGGTCCTCATTATCATTTCTACACTCTTCTAACCAATCTTTGAATTTCAGGTTATTTGACAATTTACTACCCATCATTTCTTGTTGCCATTGCCTATGGATATTTTATTTCTTTCTCTTCATTTCTTTAAGATTTTTAGCCCCTGGCTCACTGATACTGTCTCTTACTTGGTAATTATAATATACATATAGACAATTCTTCCAACACTTTGGCTCGTCAGATCCATGATATCTTCTCTTTCTGTGCCTGACACTGTAGTTCGGCCATCCATTTCTACTGCCTCATCTAGACCTCATCAATTCCAAAAACTATAACCCTTGCAATAATAATTTCCAACATCCTATTGTGTTACCATCATCCCTTTCCCCCCAGTACTCTCCAACAAGCCTACAGTGGATCTAAGGGTCCATCCTTCATGGCCATGGTAATTACTATAATCACTCCCTCGCATATGTCTTCATCTCCTATACCCCTCACTTCGAATTACTCATTTGGTAAAAATCGATTAACTTACTCAATATCCATGTATTTATTCTTGGCAGGAGAAAAGTACAAAACCATGTTGTCTAGTCTTGCCCTCAATTTATGAGTAGGAACTTCAAGTGGGTCCACAATGTTGCTTACCAAATACTATACATTTTTCTAAGTCCATTCACTTTCTGTTCTTTTAATGAATATTTCATACACTTTCACCCATCCTCAAAATTCTAACAATTTCTCCCCTAACCTTTATACTCAGTTAACCTTTATACTGAGTTGTTTCCATTTTAATTGGTAGGAAAAAGAACAATCAGGAAACCTCTATGCTTTGGTGGTCATCTCTTCTCTCACTATAGATGAGCTGTTTCTGCTTCTGTGGCTAACTCCACCTCTGCACAAAATCTCATCTTCTCTGGTGCCGGGGTGGCTCAGTTGGTTGAGCATCCGGCTTTGGCTCAGGTCATGATCTCAGTTTGTGGGTTCAAGCCCGGCGTTGGGCTCTGTGCTGACAGCTAGCTCAGAGCCTGGAGCCTGTCTTCAGATTCTGTGTCTCCCTCTCTCTCTGACCCTCCCCTGCTCATACTCTCTCTCTCCCAAAAATAAATAAAAACAGTAAAAAAAAAAAAAAAAAAA
>NC_043707.1:71148008-71169096 GCF_006229205.1 Suricata suricatta
TCCACTTTCCTACAAATGGCCAGATTTCATTCTTTCTCATTGCCATGTAGTACTCCATTGTGTATATATACCACATCTTCTTGATCCACTCATCAGGTGATGGACATTTAGGCTCTTTCCATGTTTTGGCTATTGTTGACAGTGCTGCTATGAACATTGGGGTACATGTGCTCCTATGCATCAGCATTTCTGTATCCCATGGGTAAATCCCTAGCATTGCTATTGCTGGGCCATAGGGGAGTTCTATGGATAGTTTTTTGAGGAACCTCCACACTGTTTTCCAGAGCGGCTGCACCAGTTTACATTCCCACCAACAGTGTAGGAGGGTGCCCATCTCTCCACACCCTCACCAGCATCTATAGTCTCTTGATTTGTTCATTTTAGCCACTCTGACTGGTGTGAGGTGGTATCTCAGTGTGGTTTTGATTTGTGTTTCCTTGATGATGACCACTCTCTAACTTAAATCTCTAATTTAGCTCCCAAACTCCAGACCTGCATATCCTAAAACTGGGTATCTCCACTTAGATGTTTAATAGACATTTCAAACTTCATTATGTCTAAAACTAGGCTTCTGGTATAAAACTGGGGTGATCTACCACCTCAACCTCCTCCTGCTGTGACATTCCTCATTTTAATTAACTATAGCTCCATACTTTCGGTTGCACAGGCCAAACACCTGCAGTAGTTCTTGACTCCTCTAAGCCCTATATAAATGAAATGTCAGCAAATCCTGCTGGTTCTGCCTTTAAAATATATCCAGAGTTTGATCATTTCTGCCACATCT
This sequence comes from Suricata suricatta, assembly GCF_006229205.1. Classification (NCBI taxonomy): domain Eukaryota; kingdom Metazoa; phylum Chordata; class Mammalia; order Carnivora; family Herpestidae; genus Suricata; species Suricata suricatta. Next base: position 71,148,793 of record NC_043707.1, read on the forward strand.
ATCACAATCACCATGATTCAAGCCACCATCATCTCCTGACTGGATTGGCTAAAATATTGCAATCAGCTCCAAACAGGTCTGTTAGCTTCCACCTGTGCCCTCTAACATTTAACAGAGCAGCAGGAATAGTCCTATTAGAGGCTAACTGAATCTGCCACTTGCAGGGCAGAACCCTCAAAGGCTTCTCATCTCTGAGTAAAGGCCAAAGTCCTGTGTGTCCCGGCTTCACGTCTCCTCCATTCATCTCTGGCCGAGCCCTCCTTACTGCTGCTTGAACATTACAGCTTTGTTCCTGCTTCAGGGTTTTGTACTTGCTGTACCCTCTCCTGGAACATTTTTTCTCAGATGCCTGTATGTTTTGCTTCCTCTCTTTATTCCAGTTTGTCTTCTCTAACTAGTGCAAACCTCTACCCCTAACCAAGGCACTTTTCCGCTTATTTTTCTTCATAGCATGTATCACCTTCTAATATACCATGTAATTCACATCCATGTTGATTTTCTACTTCCCTCAACCCTCAAATAGATGCAGGTTCAATGAAGGCAGGGATCTGACCTGTTTTGTTTACACTGTTTCTTCATGCCTGGAATACTGCATTTTTAAAAATTAAAAGCAAAACTTTCTCTGATGAATAACAGGGTTTTAATGACAAAAAGATCTAATTTCTAATTCAGGTTTTACTATAAAGTTAGGAACACATTTCCTAGCATCTCTTCCTCAGTGAACTCAGTTCCTCAGCAGTGCTTAAACATATACATTTCTGAATATTAAAAAATATAAACTCTCTTTCCCCACATAAGTGTGTGTATACACAACATGTGTTTTTAAAGTCTCTAACCATGGAATTTTACGTTCAAGTTTAATAGTATAATTAACCTTTGTTTGCCACTGACATTTACCTATGTCAGTTTGGGGGAATTAACGGTAAAAAGAAAAACAACCTGCCCTCCCCACCCCCCAACCAAATAACTACAAAACCCCCGAAAGACCATTTTTACCTTCTAAGAACTTTTATTGATACATTGAAAAACCTATAGACTTTCTGCCACTGTAGCTTGATGTATTAAAACCTTCTAATTATTTAAAAATAAAATACATTTACTAGCCTTGTAACTAGTGCTTCTGTTTCCTCATCTGTAAAATGCAGATAATAGCACTTATCTTCATGGGTGTGAGGACTGTAACATTACGTATGAGGTATCAAGAGGAGTGCCTGGGGACAACGGGAGCCCTTCCTAAATGATTACTGTTTTCCAGTTTCTACTACTACTACCAACATTGCCATTTTAACCTGGTTCTACCTCTCAGAAATAGCCTCTGAATTAGCATGGAATTGGATGATTTGTCAAGTTCTGCATTTGAATACTCCTATACACTATCACTGGTCCTTACCAGTAATTTAATTCTTTGAGGGTAGAGAGACAACCAGACTTTCTTCCCTAGAACAACAGCACTCTTTTCACTGTATGTCTGAGCTTACCCTAAAGTGCAATAACTAGCATTTTGTGTGAGTGGCAGAGTTCCAAGCACTTGTGTGGCTTTAAGCAGAGTTCAAGTATGAAAGGTAACAACAGCATCCCTTCTGCTGCACTCCCAGAGTATCTGGACACAGTGAAAAGAAAGGACTAAGGCTTCTTGGGCTTAAAATAGTTGTAATAATGTGGGGATAAAGTGGTGTTCTGCTTTTGGGTATATAATAAACATCAGTAACAAACCTTCAAATATATACAAGTATAAATCTTCTTTAAATCCTATTGAAATAACCTATGGTATTAGGCTACAATTAATTTTTAAGATCTAAAATTGGTTTTGTGGATGTGCCTAATTTTGTTCAAGGTCTAGTTTTAATTTAAAGGCTTATGCAGAAAAAAATATCGAAGCAACTTAAAAAAAAACTTATTTCTTAAAATAATTTCTCTTGATACTTCTTCATCAAATATTACGTATCACTCACTCCCTTTCATGACTTCTTGCTATATAAATGTCAAACTCCTTACTATTACTTACTTTACAGGACACTGGTGACATGACCCTGCTTCACTGGTCTAGCCTCATCTACCACCCCATTCTTTAATCCAAAAACCATGTATACTCCAGACAGCATGAACTACTGTCAGTTCCCTGAACCTGCCACACTACCCTCTTTCCCTGGACTTTGTACATGCGTGTTCTTCCTTTGTCTGAATATTTGCTGTCCCTGTCCCTTTCTTCATCTAAAGTATTTCCAATAAAATAATTTCATCTGTGAAACTTTGCTAGCCCCACCTGAGTCACAGATGTCCCTTGTAGGAACCTGCACTTCTACCTTTCCACTTGCCACCTGGCATGTCCACCAATGGCCTTTATTTCTAGCTAGACTTTAAATACCTAGATATTTCTATCTAGACCTCATAGAGACCATGTTTGTCCTATACATCATTTTATTTCTAGAGTCACCTTAAAATGTGAGCTCCATAAGGTAAGCAATTTTGCCGGTTCTGTTTGCTGATATAATCCTAGAGAACAGAACAGTGCTTGGTGTATGACAGGTGTTCAATAAATATCTGATGAATGAATGACAGCTATGCACGTTATAGGCTATCATTTTGCTTTAAGGTGTATTAAAATATAATTTTAAATATAACAATAAATCGATGTTATTTAATAATAACATCAATGGGTCTGAGGTTACAGACTATTCTAAAACCTTTTTAAGCAGTGAATAAGTATAGATTAGTTAATCTCTAAGAGCAATGTAACTAGTTAATCTTCCTCAATTAACTGCAAAGGTATTGCAGAGAAAAGTGAACTTGAAACACTTTTGGATGCCAGAAGAGTTCAAAATGTTTTTGTTACCTCACAAGTCTGACAATTACTTCCCTGTAAAAAATCTGATTTGAAGCAAGCTAACAAAAGCCTTTAATTCTTTGAATCTTCACCTCTATATTAAGTTCATATACAAAAATCTGAATTTCTCATCAGGAGTTTCATGTGTGAAAAAGAGATTCCCACCTTCCCAGTTGTTTCTGGAGGTCTAACATGTACTGGTAACATTGTGCATAGTAGGTCATCTGTGCTTCCACAAAGTCATTCAGACAGCGGAGATGATGGGCCTGTAAAGGAAAGTGACAGTTACTTCTCAGCTCTATAATCTACTCAAACATGTTATATTCCAAAGTGCAACAGGCACAGCATATACTCATGGAGAAATACCCGCAGCCAGCATTCTACGACAAGGCTTATCAAGACTGACCGCAGTTAACAGTGTAACAACACACTGTGTGGCCAATAAAGACCAACAAATGGATGTGGTGATAGTGAGAGAACTAGGTGATGAGATATAAACGAAAATTTAAAATATTTCTTCATGTATTGAAAAGTGCCACAATATAAATTTCCATGATAAAGTGACTGAAAAAACAAGTTCAGTTTTTCCCCCTCAAAGTGCCTTAGGACCATCAAAGTCTTCTGTTTAAAATAAATTTCCAGTTAATGAACACTCACATGTGTACTGCTGATTCCCTCTAACAGAAGTCTTGTAATCTCTGCTTGACGATCAAATTCACTTTGGGTTATTCTCAATTCCTGTTCAGACTTAAATTGGAACATAGTTTTAGAATTCTGCTTGATGACTTAGTCCATTTTATGTACATTTGTTTAGACAGTTTACAAATCTCCCAAGTAAACCCCAAATAATGAGCTGGCAATTCTCTCATTCTGCTTCGAGTTTAAACTGGTCCCTGATCTCTATACCTCAGCTTTTCTATATTTCTCAATCTAGACAGAATGCAGTCCTTACCAGTACTGGACTCTAAAGAATCTATTAATGTCACAGCTTAACGATATATACATAAAAGCCTAGAAACACTACTATGGGACAGTACGGTCATATATTTTGTCATGTCAATATATACATATATATCAATATATAAAATGTCACAAAATTTTATTAAATCTTAAGAATACTAGTTTATATGTATAATATTTGAAAAAATTCTCAATTATTACTATATTTACTTTGAAGTTAAACATAGCCTTTAATCTCAAATGAAAAAACTTAAGAGTGAAGCCCTAAGATTTTAACCTATTTTTTTTAAATGTTTATTTTTGAGAGAGAAAGTGCGAGGGAGGATGGGGCAGAGAGAAAGGGAGACAGAGGATTGGAAGCAGGCTCTGAACTGAGAGTGCAGACCGATGTGACACTCGAACTCACGACCTTATGACCTCTAACTCATGAGATCATGATCTGAGCTGAAGTCAGATGCTTAACCGATTGAGCCATCCAGGTATCCCAGATTTTAACTTCTTATACTTAGTTACCAAACATATTGTTTCTAGGCATACAGTTTTTAGGTTCTAAGGACTCTTTTTGCATAAGGGGTGACCTTCTTTTGAGCTTTCTTTTCAAACTTTGCATAAAATATGGCTTAGGCATCACTATTATCTACAAGCTATACTAGGGTTTTTCTGCAAGTTATGGGTGACTTTTAATCAGTAGTGTCCTGGTAAACTGGCTGGTGTTGGTGGGGAGAGTTCTAATGTGTGGATTTTCATGGTACAAATACCCCAACCACAGCTCATTTCAAGCTACCAAGGTAAAGTCACTGACCTCCGGGCTGGAAAGAGGTGTATATAATACCACACCACTACTACTAGCTTCAACCCTCTGATATAGGTTCAGTGGTAGGACAAAATAGTTCACTAAAAAAATCAACATTACCTGAAAACAGTAAATACTCACATCTTAAGCCTTTAGCCAGAGTTGGCTGGTAGGAAGTGAGGAGAAAAATAAAATCTCACAGCTCACTCAAAATAGTTAGCATATCCCACACTGGGAATCATCATTGGTGATATTATCATTAATACTGATGTGTTCTACTACCTCTCCAGGATAAACAGCTCCCCCACCCAGCCAAGGAATATTTCTAAGACTGTAGTAAGTATAAAAACTAGGTCTAAACTTTTTCTTTGCACATCCCATCTCTCTCCATCAATCTTCTGTGGTAATTATTAAACTAGTGAATCAGTCAACAAGGAATAAGATAATCAGTTGTTATAATCATTTTCATCCCATTGGCAATAGACGTGGCAGAGGTGACCAAGAAGTGACCACTAGATGGGATTTACAGAAATAAGTTTGAGTTACTCAATAATTCAAAAGTTAAAATTAAATTTTACTTAACTGAAACCAGAATGCATAGTGCTTTGATAACAGAACTGAAGTTACAAGTTTCATCTAGAAGCTAGTATGAATCAGAAAAAAGTCCCAGGAGAAGAAAAGAATCAATGTTCTTCCTAAGTAAAGTGTTAAGGAAAACCAATCACTTCAGAGTTACACTTGCATTATTTATTGTTTTGCTTGGTTGAATACAAAAAGGTTTTAATAGAAGATACCATTATAAACCCAAAATAAATGATCTTCAGAAGTAAACAAGACTAGTGAAAGTCAATTTGATTTAATGGCGTTTAGTAGAAATGGCAGAAAAGCCTACTAAATAGCAATATTTCTATACAAGGTGTAAGCAAGCCAGCTAGATAATAGATTAAGTAACTGGGAAGTCTGAGTATGAAGTGGAAGTGTTTTTAGTTAAGAAATTTGAATTTAAAAAAGTTATAAAATGATCTCATAAAGGATAAGAGATCAGTCTTCCAGTTTTGAGCAAAATTTGAACAAGTTTCCGTGTAGGCCTGGGGTAGCTGCAGTCAAGTGTCCCAACCATCTCTACCTCTGACACATATAATGATCATAATAATTAATCTGAAGGGCTGACGTACCTGAAATAGGTTTGGCATAATCAATTTACTTAGGAAGAGAATGATCCATATTAGAAAGAAAAAAGGGTTTAAAGACAGTGAGTTTAAAGTGTTTTTATTCCGTCCCTGACTAATTTTACATTTAAGACATAAGAGTTCTAGGGAAAAGATCTTCTCCTGCCAGAGTATATGACAGCATAACTTGGGTTAGGGAAGCAAGAAGAATTCTTTTAGGATGTAACGTGGGAAAAGGGCAAGAATTTGTTATTCTGGGATATCAGGACTGGGTAACTATAAACTAGAAATTTTGGTTATGCTTTTGAGGCATTTGCTGTGAAATTTTGTTAAGTGTTATTTTTTCTATTAGGCTTAAGTCCTAAAACATTTGAAGAATATGAAGTTTTAAAATTATTTATTTTTTAAATAATAAAAACGACAGAAGTATGGAAAAAAAAAATCTCCCTAAATCCATTATGGCACTATTTTCTTAAGTTTTACACACACACTATCAATATTTGTTTCATGACTTTCTTCCCATTATATATATCACATTTCCCAAACTTACAGAGACTGCAGAATCAGAAATTTTTTGGTGCTAACTAGAGTGGAAGAGACCCTGGTTTTACTGTTCATTCAGCTTATATTCTCTTCCAAGTTACTCTGCCCTCCTTTCATGCTAGAGGTTCAGGAACAGCCAGAGGCCAAGGCAGAACCATAACTAAGTGGACAAGTGGATTTCACAATGGGGGGATGAGAGTGGAAGTCAGGCATTTCATACTGGATTTCCAGTTCATAGAGTCAAAAACCTCATAACCTATGCAGGGAACAGACTGTATAGTAAGCATTCCTACAAAGTCAAAAAATAAAAAGCTAAAATTTGGAGGAAAAAAATAGTCAGGGGCCTCAGTTACCACCTGGCCTCCATCTCCAGCATTGTCTTCGTGTGGAGGTTGCTTCTGAAGACCTTAAATAGCATTTGAAACATACTGCACTAAAGTCATAATTTTATTCCTTAAATTCTTGCTTACTTTATTTCCCAACCTAGACGAAAATGAGAAATGGAAATACAGAAAGAGGGACTACTAGTAGCAGTATATGGACAGCTGCTAAGTGACAGTCCAACACTGAGGGAGGAGACAACATACTTCACAAACAACAGATCTAATTGTTATACAGTACAATAATGTACATTCATAAGAACGACCCTAACTGTAAATAAAATTAAATATATGTTATACTATATTTATTTAATGGAGCAGTAAAATACTGTTTTAGAACTATTTTCAACTAAAGTGACAAAAGACTTAGCTCTGGTGGAGGACCAAGCTTCAGTTACCTAGGAAACTCATTTGTGTGACATATGATACATTCAATCTCTGAATATACAAGCAATGGTGTAAACTATATTTTACAAAATTGTCATGTAAGTAAACCAAATATTTAAACTGTCTCCTGGTAAGCACTATAAATACTACTACTTAATGTAGCACGTATCTAGTATTTATCAGAGTGTGTGCAAAGTACATCTCTGTAGTATGGTTCTACTGCTCTGTGGAGCTACTACTAGCCAAAGAGATCTGAGCTTTCTAGAGTAATTTTCAGATTTTATAAGTAACAAAGATATTGTAACAAAGACTGTTAACAAAGACTGGCCCCATAGCTGTTGTCCAAGAAATATTTACTGAATGTGTAACAATTAAATTCTTGTTTCATAATTCTGTACTTTAATAATTTACTTACTTTTGTCACTTCCTCTGCCCAAATCTAGCCAGCATTAAAAATTAGAGAAAAATATACAGCATGAAAGAAAGTTGGAATTTAACATTTCTACAACTTAGTATAGAAAAATGTAATTATTTTAAATTCAAATGGCATACTTTCCTTTTCCAGAATCACATTAACACAATAGAAAGTAAATCAGTATAGTTTAATATACTGTGAAAGTATGCCTTCATATGTATCAATACTATTAATTTTTGAGTATTATACTAATTTTATAAATTACTAAGAATAATAGTTTCCCAAACCAGGACTATTTAGCCCCTCTTAGTTGTAATTTTCTAATCTGTAAAATGAGAGGTTTGGACTAAACAATTTATAATTTCTCACTTAGGTCTAAAATTCTCAAATTTTAGGAAACTAAAATAAAGCAAGGATTAATAGACAATGAACATTGGTATAGCCACTGGTGGGGCACAATAAACTTAAGAAATAAGGAGTTTAAAATTACCAGAGTTAAACACATCTTACTAAAAGTAAGTGACATCAGTAGTAAAACAAATGCCTAATAAATGGAACATAATCTTGCTAATTGTTTAGGATACTTTTACCTAAAAAAAAAACAAAACAAAAAACACCCTATGATTTATATATGATTACCAATGACTGAAATAGTCTCACACTTTTCATTCACCTACAGACAGGACAATGGAAATAAATGAATGCATTCTCTTGCTATGTAACGAAAGCCCTGATTTAGCCAGGGCTTCGATAATCACAGTAGTTTAAAACAACAAAAATGCATTTTAAATATTCTCTACATATATTTCTGCCTGCCCTGCACCCTGGCTAAGTGCTAATGGAATAAAAACAATTGACTGCAAATTTATTATAAACTGTACTACAGATTCCATGCCACTTCTAAGGAAGTAATTTATCTAGGAGTATAATGTCAAACACTATATCTATAAATTGCTGCTGGCTAATGTTTATGAGTTTTGGGGATATATTCAGATTTTACAAATTTCTATTTTGTTAAAAATTAAAAATTACTAACATCTCAAAAACTTCCTCAAATCAAGCTCACATATATAGAACAATGCTCTTTCCCAATTCTTGCCCAAGGCTATTAATATCCTGCAACTTTCTTAAGTAAATAGCACTGGAAGGTGAATGGGCCTTCCTATTACAAAAATACCTTAAACTATCAGGGGGAAGTGGGTGTCTTGGCCTGAAACTGAAGAAATTAATTCAGTGTTGAGTTTCAGAAAGTTAAACATCAAAGATACTGAGAGACAAAGTAAATTTGTATACTTTGTACTTTTCTGTACGTAAATTTTGTTAATTTTCTTTGCTAAAAGTAAAAATGCAAAGTGCCAGCCAAATTAATGTCTTAGTTAACTAAGTATAAAAGGCACTATATATTACATATAAAGTCATATTCTAAAATCTGAATTTGGCATAGATAATAATATTTGGCAATTAGAATACAATTTCTTTTCTTCAAGTTCCAGTATTACTTCAGCTAGCATTCCCTATGATTTTTGGTGGACTAATGAATTCATGGCTTCAACTACTTCAGACTTTTACATGCAGATAATAGCAAGAGAAGGCACTTTACTTAAGATGTAGAAAACACAGTAGGCCAACAAACCTTCAGCCATTTTACATGCAGGAAGTTGAGCATGTAAGAGAAATTTACCATAATGTTATCTCCTTCAAGGCGAGCTGAGTTTAGTTGCTTAAGTGCATAGGTAAGAGACAAAGAACACATTATACCAATGAACACAGTGAAACAAATTACTTCTTCACAATAAAGAACACACAAACAAGTATTAAGAGAGCTGAAAAAGTGGCTTTCTTCTTAAAAAAAAAAACCACCCCACAATAAACTATATCGCTCTATGGAATGTCACATAGTGGTACCTATTCAAAAATTTCCAGAAGATACAAATTTTTAAAGACAAAAAAACCGGGTTGATGCTTAATTTTAAATCAGAATCATTTAAAGAAAACATCACTTTAAAAACTGCTACAGTTATGTACAATTTTTATTAAGTTTTCACATATGAGAAAGCCCTTCTGCCTACCCACATTTTTCCTATTCAAAGATCATTTCTATTTTATGAATATATATGATGCCTTTAACCATATTTTCTTTTCAGTCAGCCTCAGCCAGGTCTTGGCATACCCTAAGGAAGTATGAAAGGCATGTAAATCCTTGTATTTTTAATAAGCTTTAAATTCTCATATATGTACATTAAGGTTAAAGTAATATGGTGGTGCTCAGTTTACAGATTAAAGATTTAGACATCTGTGGAAATAAGCAGGCAGAGGGACATTCATAAATCTGTGTTATCTGAAGATGTATTTTCTGTATTTGTATATCTGAAAGAAAGGTCTAAGCCTCCAAATATTAGCTTTGAAACCAGATGATTTTTTCTCCCCATTAGCAGAAGTCTAAAATAATTTTTAAAAATTTATGTGGGACTAAATAAAGCTAGGTTAATGAATGTCAGTGCCTTATAATTCAAATGCAGAAATTTTATTTGCCTTTGCTTCTTATGACATAAGTTCTACAGTATTTTCAAAACTGTGTTTTTTGTTCAGTGTGAAACATTCAAGTAGGTTTTCTGTCTTCTCAACTGGTAGAGTTTTGAGAAATGCCTTTGATGTTGCATTACTTCAACATGCTAACTAATAACAAGTTAATAAGGTAGCAATACTGGATACAGGCATAAATATTTTATTTGTAGGGCTAACATCATCAAAAAGTCCAATCTAGTATATTAGATTGTAAACTGAGGGTTGCAGAAATTTTGCATTACTTATCTCTGAACTCCTCAGCAAAGCATCTTGTAAAAAAATAAGCATTTGATAAATATAGAATTGAAAAAGAGGTCACAAGAAGCCAGTAAGCAAGTTAAAAAAAAAAAAAAAGTCCTGATGTCCCAAACCTTACTTGCAGAGAAATAACTATTCACAAAACAATACATGGAAATTCATAAAGTGAAATCAAAGAAATTCTGAGATTAGAGTAACCTCTTCAAGCTGCCAACAAGGAACAAGGAAATGTGTCAAAGAAGGGAAAAAAAAGCAAACGCATATTCCTAGTGGTTTCTATTTTTCTGTATTCTTCAAGTAAACAGAAGAGAAATACAGAAAATAAACGCCACCAGAGATCACAAAATATAGTCAGGCCTCAAGGTTTTATGTAATAACAAACTAAGGACTTTTCCTTTCTAAAGTATTTCAGACTTACTGCTATAAAGTTTGAAGAAAAAGGAGTTGGTTATCTAGGGGAAAAGAACACAACTAAAATCAGGAAATGTGAATTTTTCTTTGGACTAACATTTTAAGTATTTGGCTACAGTTAAATTTGTTTTATGAAATATATAAATTATAGAAAAGTTGTGTAAAAATAAAATTGTCTAATAGAGTCATTTGTATACTCTCTCATTTTTATTTTAAATGGAAAAAAATTCTGCCCTCAACAATACTCAGCAAAGAAAAGCTGTCAAGATCTTTTCTGGACATATCAAATGGAAACATCTCTCAGTTTGTCTACTATTGTATTTAGTTCTTACAAACTTTAATAGCAGTGGTAAAATAATTTTACACTAGGACCAAAGGACCTTTACAGTGTTAAATCTATGAGTTTTCTGGAACTTTTTCAGGTAAAAAAGTAGACACAGTCATTATCCTGTAAGTGCTTGTTAAAGAAAGTTTTGTGCTGACACTTGACAATGGTATTCTTCTCATTCCACAATATTATTGGGCACATGTAGGCATTTTGAATAAAGAGATTTTGTTCTGGTTCAAACACTTATTTCTAAATAATCCTTATTTATCTTAACATTTTTTTCCTGATTATGAAATCACTATCTTAAAAAATCTATTTATACTTTACTGCATAAATCTATTATTAGCAACTAGAAACTAATCCTAATTTAGAGTCTCTCGCCACCTACAACGTTCATTTTTAAAGTTCTTATTTTGCAAAAAGTCTGTTTTGGGAAGTTAGCATGTTTTTGATGATGACATCATAATAAATTCTGAGTTGACATAGCCAGTGAATTTGGATTCAATGTCTTGTCAAAGATAGCTCTCCATCAGTAACTAATACAGTATCTTCCAAAGGGGAGCAGTCTAGAAAAAAAATATTTCTACAAAAAATTTATTCTGCTCACATAAGGTTTGGGGGAAATTTTGTAAGACATCACAACCCAATACCAATTTTATCAGTTTTAAATTTTACTGTAAACCAAGTCTCAACCTCTTTCCCAAAACAAGCACCACAGTCAACTTCCGCCAGCACTGTGGTGCATGTTCCTTAAGGCAAGGGTCCTTGATGAGGATAGTGGTAATGAACTGGGGTCAGAAGGCAGGGGGAGCATCATACCTCTTAACAAAACGTATCTCTAAGTACATGTTAAGAATTAATTTGTTATGCTCCTCTAATAAATTCATACTTGTTTATATCATACTATCTTAAAGGCATAAATCTCAAATCTGATTAGTGTCTTCAATCTTTCGAATGGAAATATAAACAGTATAAATACTAGAATAAGCTTATAAATAAAATCTTTTAGTAAAGTTATAAATATATATATATATACACATAATTACATTACTACATTTAATATATACCCACTATATTTAAAAAGACTAATCTGAGGTTGATTTTAAGAAAAAGATTCCAGAACTTATGTATCCAAATGGATTTCTTCTCCTGCAAAACAGTCACCTGGGAGTCCATGTTTGAATGGTTTTGGAATTCTTGGGTGACAACTCCTTTAGTCAGTTTGAATCACATGTGGAAAGGGAGTCAAGTTTAGTTTTTAAGTCACACACAAGTAATCTCAAATTTGATTCATCCTCCACTTACTTAATTACTATTTTTTCTATTTCAACTATAATAAACCTATCTCCAAAAGTATACTTTCTAACATCATGGATGATATTTAAAAGAATATGATACAGCTTTAGGAGCTCTCACAATTTTCATTTTTTAGCAACAGGTATATTGCTGAAATAATACTGCCTGCTGATATGACTATTTTGCACTGATCTGGATGCTTTAAGCTCTGAAAAGTTTGTTTAAAAACACAAGTCATATTCTAGTCTTAATAATTGACTATAGCTTGCATGGTATAGGAGTAAAACATTTTACAAATTTTAAAGTTATCAACCTAGAATGTTTTTTTATTAAAAAATACTACTTACTGAAGCTCTGGTTTCTGCAGCTTTTGCCTTTTTTAGTCTGGTTTTTGCAGCATCCAAATCCAGTCTCTTATTTTGTAACAGTTTCCTTTCTTTCTACAAATATAGAAAAGAAAAAAAAGAAGGGTAATGATGCTAAAATCCTGTAAAACCATACACATTTAAAGGATTATTCTCCATTAAACATATGAATCATTACTAAAGATCTATAATTACAAAATTGGCTATGAAGTGACACTCGACTCTAGTGAATACTGAATAGCAGTGAATGCAGGTCTACTCCTCCAAAGTGGAATTTCAGATTTCATATATCAAATTTCCTCCTATTGACAACCTAATCTTTTAAATCATATTTGAACTTGGTAGCTTTTCTTTTGTCTCAGGTGGAATACTTTTTACCCAGAAACAAATTCACTGGAAACAGAGTTTCTGAAATAATTTGTAATAAGCAATCTGCAAATTAAAGTTTAAAGTAGTATTTACAATAAAGAATAATTTTGCAAAAATCTTAGGGAAAAAAGTCCACCTAGATCTCCATCACTGTAAAAAACAAACAAAAAAATAATATTAGGCTTGGGAAGGTGGTATTTATTTCTTTGGCAATAAAACACAGCTGTGTGAAGATAAGATAAGAGGCTTCTAGGGATGTAAAAAAACCAGGAAGTCAAACAACCAGAAATATAGCTTCCAGTAATTAGGTTTTTGGCCCCCCGTTTAAATGAATGGTTACATGGCTATACTATCATGATATTTTGTACCATATTTTTATAATTTCAGGAAGTTCTTTATAAATTTTAGTGCTGGTAATGAACAAGAATTGATGTAATCTCAATAACACTATAGGAACACAAAAATAGAGTACATATCTTCAATAGTCCTTTATATTGGTTAGTTTTGCTTTCTGCTGGAATGCACCTAGCTAGATTATTTGAATTTTCTAATCTGCTACATCTACAGGATCAATAAGAGGGTAAATTATTCATTAAAAACTGGAATTATATATCTAAATATTTTACTAAAAACAGGGAACATTTTCCAACTCACAGCAATTGTTTTGTAATCTCCTTCTATAAAGTTTCTTAAAGGAGTGAGAAAATTTAAGGCTGATGTTTGAATCAGCTCTCTGTCTGCTGTTCCAATTCGTTTTTGTGTTTCTCCACATTTAATAAGGGCATTACCTGCAAAGGAAAAAAGTGTTGGTTTTTTTGTTTGTTTGTTTTTTACCATTTTCTGGTAATGTCAGAAAATAAAATCAGCAATTTGATCTGCTTTAAAGTTAGCCATCACTTCTTTACTTGAGCAAAAATAAAATAGAATTAACTATCGTTAGTTTTACTTTAAAGGTAAATTTAAGATTATAAGTATCTAAATAAAAATGACAAAGATGAAGTCCTTAATATACCATAGTTAATTGTACCAAGTGTACCAATGGAACACAAGAGAATAAATACACTAAAAAGTATTCATGGTCATAGCTCAAACAGTGGAGATATGCTTAGAAAAGCAAAATGCTTAAAATATTTTAATAAGTCAAAATTTGTCTTCTGTTTCTGTATTAATGCATGGGCCTCAAGTATCTTTAAATAATAGTATAAATTTGTATTTTAAGTTAAAGAAAAATCCATGTTTTGCAACACATATACCTTAATGTTTAAACAGGACAAGTACAGTGGAATATACAGCAAAGGAAAGGGAACCACACAAGACCAAGGTTCTACTCCCAGGTCTACCTCTATTAAGTTTTAATTCTGTGGATCTTGATTCCTCCATGTTAGGATGAGATTAGATCTGATTGGCAAGGAGGATAATGTAACACAGTAGTTAAAAGCTCCATGTCTGGGTACATATCTCCATTTGAATTACCAGCTGTAAGATTATGGATAAATGATATAATCTAAGACTCCGTTTCCTTGTCTTCAAAATGGAGACAATTTATATTGTAAGTAGGATATAAGTGAAGATTTATGGAAATAATATATATGTTGTGTAGTGTTTAGCCCAATGACTGAAATACTCAATTGTTAGTTCCTATCAATTACTAATAAATAGATTCACAAAGCCCAATTCTGATAATCAGGGCAGAGTCAATAATAGAATCACTATGGGAAAAAACAGACTCAACAGCGGATTAAAAACGGAAAAAAATTAGAAGCTTTTTGAAGGTTTATGCCCCACTAGGCCTTCAGCTTGATGAAGGTTAAGGGCTGGGTGCCCTTTATGTACCTTTATGACCACCACCATATAACTGCATCTGACACAAGCAGGCATTAAAAAAAAAAATCTGTTTAATGTTTAACATTTTTCTAAAATTAATAGTTAAAATTTAGAAATAAAACTATAAAAATTTTAAGCATTTTCAGACTTCTGAAAGAAGTACGTTTTGAAGACCACAATGTAAAAGTTTCAGTTGCATATCTAATAGGCAGTCAATGGATTAATGTCATTCATTATATAGTATTTAGGATATTTCCTTCTGACATAAAGGTAACTAGTAAAACTTTAAGTTCCTTTTGTTCCAGAATTTAGTAACTATTTTATAAATCAGTAATATATGTAGAAAATCATTTATCTACCATTTCATACCCACATAAAGACTAATTTCTTGCAGAAGTCTTATTAATAAAGAGCATTTTTAGCTTTGAACAGGAAAAGAAGCTATAGAAATCTGAAATAGCCTTATATTCTGAGAAAATTAGATTTGAGGGATAATGAGCTTCAGAGTTATACATTTAAAAAGTCAGTACAGCAACTAACAAAGCTGACATAACTGTAAAGCATGATTACAGAAAATTTGAATTACATGAATAAAATAAAATAAAACATAATCCAAACATCCAGAGATAATCATTGTTAACATTTTTGTGGTACCAACATCACTGTGTAATGAAAGCACTAGTGATGTGTTCAAACACTATGTGCCAGGAATTTTATTATAAAAATAAATAAGCTCTCAAGAATGCTTTAAAGAAATCATCCAGCGGAGACATATGTAATCAAAATTACAATATAGCAAAAGAAGTAATGTAAACAGAAGTTGCAAGATTCAATGGAATTACCAGTGAAGAATTCATTTAACTTTCCAGACCTAAAAAGATTAATGTGAATTCTCAGAATATTATACACTTAAATATATTACACTGAACTATACATATTTACTGGTTACCTATATTTCTCACTTTACCCAAAATTTAAACATAAAAAATTTTAAGTTAAAACTGATTTTACTAGTATGATTTTACTAATATCAGGTAAATGTTAATGATGTCTCTAAGTAGTAAAAATCTAAAAGTAAAGTTATTAACTTAGCAGATCTTTTTTGCCTTTTGCTTACCATAAGCTGTTCCCGGGCCAAACTCAGTCCCTGCATCAATCATATATTGTCCCAAAAGTTCTGGGTTGTTTATACGACTTGGGGCTTTTCTATCCAGTTTCTCATAAACAAATTCTTCTATCCTGGCATCTAGGAGAAAGGTTTAAAACTATCAATGATTTCAAAAAAGCAAAACTACTTAAAAGATTGCTCCCCACCTCCCCGAGCCATTTATCACTCTGTAAAATAAACATGAAGTTAGCATGCTTCTAAGTACGTATCTTTTTTTTTTTTAATTTTTTTTAATGTTTTATTAATTTTTGATACAGGAGAGACAGAGCATGAGAGGGGGAAGGTCAGAGAGAGAAGGAGACACAGAACTGGAAGCAGGCTCCAGGCTCTGAGCTAGCTGTCAGCACAGAGCCTGACGCGGGGCTCGAACCCACAAATGTGAGATCTGACCTGAGCCGAAGCCGGAGGCTTAACCGACTGAGCCACCCAGGCGCCCCGTAAGTACGTATCTTAAGAGAGAATTTTCAATTTTTATGTTACAGTATTATAAAGATCTAAGAAACTTATACTTTAGAAATCTGATAAATATTTTGGCACAAAATATTTACTTAAACTAAGTCTATGATGAGTATTCCATGAGATTTTAAGAGTTGGTTATTCACTTAATATCTAATGAAGTTGCCTTTGTCCCATTCATACACAGTCTAATTTTTAACTTTGAATACATGTTCATTTCAATTTCAAAACCAGGGATTTCCAGCTATGAAAATACAGATACAAGGAACCTGTAAGAACTATAGAGTCACATATTTCTAATATATTTTTCATACTTTTACTTGCTCATATGCTCTCTCTCCTTCCCAGAATCTAAATATAGGCATAGGAAATAGAACAATCCAAGCAGGGAAGAGTCACAGACAGATTAGCAATATAATATCTTGGCTTAATTTTATTTAATTTTATTTAAGGTACAAGATGTATCTCTCAGCATGTATTCACATTAACAATAAACTTACAATACAAAATAGGTCAAAAGCAAAAATGGAAGGCTGGTATACATGGAAAGGAAAAAGAAATCAGTAAAATCTGAATATAAACACTTGGTTAGTGTAATGCACAAGATATTCACACTTACACTGCCACCCAACAGTGAGGTTTTTTAGAGACAAATGAGAAAAAGTCAGATTCCAGAAATAATGATTAACTATGAATCAAAATTATAATCTAAAGAGAAGCTAAAATAAACAGGTTCCTTTTAAGCACTCCAGACAATTCCTCCACAAGTGGAAGCTTCACATAGTGTACCGAAAATTTTAAAAATGAACCAAACCAGTATAAGAAACACTTCAGGAGCCAGGATAAGCATTAATTATAATACATAAAATAGGCTGCTGGAATAATACTCGCTTGTGGTAGACTCTGGAGCAGCATCAGAAGTTGTTAAGCAGGATTTTTAAAACCTTTAAGTTAGTTATAACCATAATGAGTCAGTCCAAACATAATCATTTAAAAGATTTTAATTGCATTTCAGAATTTCATTTTCTGACTGTGAAAGGGATTCTCAGCTTTGTTGCATTTCTACTTACTTGGTCAAAAGTTCAAAGTTGAATCCTATGCTGATTTCATTCAGTTAATAAAACATTTGGTATATTTAAACTAAATGTTCATTTCATTAGGGAATCAACAGACCATAATACAATCTTAAAAAAATATGCAGGCAATTCTGCTATAATGCAATATAGATTTCTGAAAAACCCTACGTTTTGGCAAACTGTACCCCAAAAATAACAGAGTTCAGAGGAAAGTGAAGTTTGGGCCTGACCATTCATAATCTATGTAACTTTATAGTCAAAGCACAAACAAAAAACCAATTTTGTTTACTACTTCAGACTTAAAACACTAACGTAAAATCGTACTACATAAGCCACTGTAACTTTATGCTGATGAAATTCCCGTTTCCCAGGTGTGTATGAGTTTGTCTGCCATTCAGAAAAACATACAGAACAGACTACTTATGTGAGGAGCTCTGCACAGGGCAAGGAACAAAAGGAAAAATGTCTACTACTTTTTTAAGGTGTTGTGGTATATAATTTAAGTAGCCTTAAATGAGTAAGAAATACCACATGGTGTTTAAAGACAATAAGCTTCAAAGTGCAAAAGGCCTATTTCAGAAAGTCACCACAATTCAATTAAAATGTACGAACTTACTGGGGCGCCTGGGTGGCTCAGTCGGGTAAGCATCCGACCTATCTCAGGTCATGGTCTCACAGTTTGTGAGTTTGAGCCCAGCGTCAGCCTCTGTGTGGACAGCTCAGAGCCTGGAGGCTGCTTCTAATTCTGTATCTCTCTCTCTCTCTCTAACCCTTTCCTGCTCACTCTCTGTTTCCCTCTCTCTCAAAAATAAACAAACATTAAAAAATACATAAATAAAATGTACAAAATCACTAATATTTTGTGTAGTGCTTCAGGGTCACAGAGTAGCAACAAAGTTTAAAGCTTGGAAGTTAGTACCTAAAAGTAAGCTTATGGCATTTTACAACATGGTCACAATACGGGGGCAAAAGGGAATGAAAGCATTTGCTGCTTTGTTCTTCAGTTTTGATGTATAAAGCTCAACAGTGAAAAGACTGGGTGTCAATACACCAGTTCAAGTTCAATTTCCACTTCCAATTGACTAAGCTACATTGTATAAAATGCTAACTTGTGATTTGCAATTAGTACACAATTTTTGTACACCTTATTTGAAAGATTATTGAGATGGATGATCTGAAAAACCTTACAGAAAATCAAATGGAATAATTTATGTAAAAATGTAAAACTTAACACAACCACAAATAATTGGGAACTATGTAGGCTTTCACGTAATTTTTCCTTAATTATTTATATAGGTTAATTTATTTTTGCAGCCCTTCCCAACTCTTAAAATTAAAACTCATTCCCTGAAATTGAGTTTTCAAAAGGACTCTACAAAGGCATGAAAAACACTATTAGTCAATTTGTCAGAGGTGGTACACAAAGAGGTGTTTATCACTCTCTTCTTTACCAAAAGTTAACACATACAAACCCACAGACCTTAAAGCCACAAACCAAAAACTTGTTTTCCAACAGCTATCAAAACTTTTTTGTTTTTTAAACAAAAAAACCCCTACTAACAGTACCCCTTAATCAGATTAGTCAGGAAGACAGACAAAGGTAAAAAGTTTCTTACTTGGATTTGGCTGCAATAACACTTCAGTTTGTTTCATTATTTTTTCTGTCCATATTTTGGTACATTCAGCTTTGCTAAGAAGGTTCTCTAAATGAGCATCCAATTCTGTCTTCTCTGCCTGGCCGAGCTTTTCTTCTGTGAACTGTTATTAGTTACAAAAAAAATTAAATATATACATTTTAGAATCTATATCAGTAACTAAAAACTCAAATCCAGACATTCCCAAACATAAAATCATTATTTGCAAACCATTGCACTGAATGTTTTTGCCCCTATGGAAAAATTATCCATACCTCTTAATCTGGACCCTCTCTTAAGGTTAACATATATCCTTAGTTTTGCTAAAATGTACGGTGTGAATTCTAGAGAAAATCTAGCATACTGCCTGGTATATAAATATTTCTTACATATGAAGGTAGTATAGCATAGTGGTAAGGAGTAAGAATTTTGAGTCCATTGTGCTGAATTCAAATTCTGGCTGCACTGCTAATTGCGTGACTTGAGCAAGCTTTTGAATATTTTTTCCTCAGGTATCTTTTATCATAAAAAAGAGAGGATACACATTGCACAGTGCTTTGAGAATTAAGAGTATGTACATAAATCACTTTGTTCAGTGTCTGGTAATTTTTATTTTGAATTTAAAAAGAGCTGATTATGTTTAATGTGGCTTTGTATTAATGGCACTTTAATCACCCCTACTTAAATACGCTTTTTAAAAAAAAATTTTTAATTTATTTTTGAGAGACAGAGATTGACAGTGAGAACAGGGGAGGGTCAGAGAGAGAGGGTGATATAGAATCTGAAGACAGGCTCCAGGCCCTGAGCTCGCTGTTAGCACAGAGCCTGATGCGAGGCTTGAACCCACAATCGTGAGATCATGACCTGAGCAGAAGCCGGACGCTCAACCGACTGAGCCACCCAGGTGCCCCTAAATACGCTTTTATGGGATGTTCTGGGAAACTATCATTTAAGTTGTTTCTTCAGGATATGTTACGACAATTGATTTATAGACCAACTTTTGGGGCATATTCCTCCTGTGGTGGCATTTTTTAAAAGGTCATAAAATGTAGTTAAATATACTTAGCATATCATTTTTTTTTT
>NC_043707.1:71169196-71193600 GCF_006229205.1 Suricata suricatta
CTCCAAAGAGGACATCCAGATGGCCTACAGGCACATGACACGATGCTCAACATCACTCATCATCAGGGAAACACAAATCAAAACCACACTGAGATACCACCTGACACCAGTCCGAGTGGCTAAAATGAACAAATCAAGAGTCTATAGATGCTGGCGAGGATGTGGAGAGATGGGCACCCTCCTACACTGTTGGTGGGAATGTAAACTGGTGCAGCTGCTCTGGAAAACAGTGTGGAGGTTCCTCAAAAAACTATCCATAGAACTCCCTTATGACCCAGCAATAGCACTGCTAGGGATTTACTCAAGGGATACAGAAGTGCTGATGCATAGGGGCACATGTACCCCAATGTTCATAGCAGCACTGTCAACAATAGCCAAAACATGGAAAGAGCCTAAATGCCCATCAGCTGATGAATCGATCAAGAAGATGTGGTTTATGTATACAATGGAGTACTACATGGCGATGAGAAAGAATGAAATCTGGCCATTTGTAGGAAAGTGGATGGACCTCGAGGGTGTCATGCTAAGCAAAATAAGTTAGGCAGAGAAGGACAGATACCATATGTTTGCACTTATAGGTCTAACAGGAAAACAGGAGAAACCTACTGAAGGACCATGGGGAGGGGAAGAGAGAAAGAGTTGGGGAGAGAGAGGGATGCAAAACTTGAGAGATTACTGAATGCTGAAAATGAAATGAGGGTTGAAGGGAAAGGGGGAGGGGGGAAAAAGGAGGTGGTGATGGAGGAGGGCACTAGTGGGTAAGAGTACTGGGTGTTGTATGGAAATCAATTTGACAATAAAATATTAAAAAAAATAAAAAAATTAAACAAACAAAAAATTATAGTTTGATTGTTAGGGACATTATGTTCATGTTTTTCTGGAATTTTAAATAAATGAAATGTTCATCTTGCAGGTAAAAAAAACCCAAAAATAAAAATGTTTTTTTAAAAAGAGTCTGAAATAAACACAGGTTTTTTTTTTTTTATTATTTTAGTTCAAAAGGATAAAAAAGCCAAAAAATTTAAGGAATACTGAACTCTAACTGAGATAAAGTCTGATTAGAGAAACTCAGTTTAGAAAATAGCAGTTCTATGGGGTGCCTGGGTGGCTGTTAAGCATCCGGCTTCGGCCCAGGTCATGATCTCACAGTTCATGGGTTCAAGCCCCGTATCAGGCTCTGTGCTGACAGCTGAGGGCCTGGAGCCTGCTTCTGATTCTGTGTCCCTCTCTCTCTGCCCCTCTCCTGCTCATGAGCTGTCTCTTTCTGTCTCTCAAAAATAAATGTTAAAAAAAAAAAAAGTTCTGTAGGAATGCCATAAGCAGTGTATGTTGGAACCAATAATAAATTCTGATGTTTATTTGCATTTTCTGAGAGTAAAAACATTTATTGTTTACCTACATCTAAATTTAAATTCCAGTATGTTATATGTGGTCTTGTTTTATTTTCTAATTTGTTTTTAATGTTTTCTTTTCTCAATAAGATCATTTGTAGGAACTTTTTATTGTACTTCTGTATTTTTAACACTGTCAGGGCTTAGGGTAAAGTAGAAAATGCCATATACTAAGCTGTGCATTTTATACCAAATACTAACAACCCCAAAACCAAAACAAACTCTTATAACACATAGGTAAGAATCCTAACTGTAGTGATGAACATTTTGCCTAAGGTGTCAGTGTTGCGATTCAGTCTCGCATCTGTTTAAATCATAGTCTCTTTATGCTACAAGACTTCCAGTAAATAGTTGCTGATTTCAAAAAATTACTATTTTCTGCTACCATTATACGAGTATATTGTTTTTCCTTGCCCCTGTGTCTTTGTTCAGAGCACTCTGGTCAGCCGTATCCGATAGCCAGCCTCTGCACCTCTGCTTCCTACATGCTATTCAATAGCCATCAACTTAAGGAAGGTTAACGTTAATCCTATCTAGAATAAACAACAACAAAAAGGTGCAGGTACAGAAAAACACTGCAAATGTTATATATTTAGGTCGAAATGATACACTTATAATTTATTACTCAAATTTATAACTGTAAAAGGCATAGAATCTCCGAATTTATGGTGGGGGGTTAAGGATTTTTTTTCTATCATTAATCAAGAAGGTATGATATATTAAGTTAATGATATAGTATATTTAATACATACATTTTTCTCTAAAACATTTTTAAGTAGGCATATAGAAAAGGAGTTACATCAGCTAAATTTAGGAGGTTTAAATTGTTAATGAAAGTATTTATGGGATATGTATTTTTTTCTATTGTGAGATGAATAATCAGTACATGACATGGTTCTTGCCATCAAGGATTTTATGATCTTAAGAATACTGGTTAAACAGAAACATAAAATTATTATAATGGCACCCTTCTGAGAAAGACAGAAGACCTTTTATTAAAATAAATAAATAAATAAATAAATCCTGGATGCCTGGGCAGCTCAGTCGATTAGGTGTCTGACTTTGGCTCAGGCCATGATCTCACAGATGTGCTGAAAGCTCAGAGCCCAGAATCTGCTTTGCAATCTGTCCCTCTCTGTCCCCCCTTGGCTCACTCTCTCTCTCTCAGAATCCATATTAAAAAAAAATCCTTTCCCTAATCACAAAAAATTTAAAATTTTACTTTAAAAAATTTAAGTTCAAAATCATTACTAAGTTTGAAGTCTTCTAATGCTAACCAGTTGTTAGTTAAAAACAAGAGTTGAGGGACACCTGGGTGACTTAATAGGTTAAGAGCCTGACTCTTGATTTCAGCTCAGGTCATGATGGTGAGATTTAGCCCAGCAACAGGCTCAGTGCTGAGCATGGAGGCTGCTTAAGGTTCTCTCCTTCTCCCTCTGGCTCTCCCCCACATACATGCACAAGCTCTCTCTCTCTCAAAACAAAACCCACCCACAAAAAAAAAAACCTATAGTTGATTGTAAGCATTTTAAAAATTCTTAAGCATTTTAATAAACTTTAGCAGTACCATTTAATAAAAACTTTTGTGAAAACAACCTACAATGAAAGTCAGAATATGTTATAAAAGTCCAAATCCAATGCTAAAATGTAATTTGATGTACAATTCTTTCATAATGATTTCATTAGGAATATAGTAAAATGACATGAGAACAGAAAACTTAATAATCCCCTCTCTTTATAAATTTTCTTTAAACATTTCTTTAAGGAAAGGACTGTCTTTGAGTCAGCCACATTATGCCAGGCACTGTGATCCTTTCTTTACTACAGGATCTAGCCTACAGGATTCCATACCATGCTTAACTACAAAGAGAAAAACACAAATAAAAAGGTTGTGTGATGAAAGACATCTATTTAGTATCAATTCTCTAAGTACTATTTTAAAAGTTATCTAAACTTCTTATTAGGGTAAAATGCATAACACAAATTCTGAATATAATGAATTAGTAAACTGTAAAATATTCTTCTCAACTTATTCTCAATTTTGGCTGCTCTTTGGAATTACCTGGGTGATCTTTCAAAAACAATGATGCCAAATCCAACCCCAAGAATTCTTCTTTAACTAGACTAGGATGCAGCCTGTAAAGATTCCCCAGGTAATTTTAAGGGCAACGAAGACTGAGAATTACTGCTCTAAGCTCATAGGTGATTATTTTAACATCACGTTAACAAACCATCCTTTATCTAGCAGTTAACTAAATTAATACATACACATTACATAGTGAGAAAATATATGGACTTTGAATGTGACATGTTTTATTTAGTAGAATTTGAGAGACATGGTAAAGTTGTTGCAGTTTAAATTCCATAGAAGAAATAGGATTTCAAAAGAGCTTGGGCAAGTGTTTGGTTACATTAGAATTCCATCCAGGGAGGATCTAACAGAAGTTAGTTGAGGGCAGCAGCATATTCACCTTTACCTCTAGGCTTAGACACACAAGTGTTTGCTAAATTAAACTGGAGATGAAAGCTAAGCTTGCAACTAAATTTTGAAGGCTCCCCCCACTCAGAAAATAGCTGGCATTCATGAAGTTCATATAGTAACTTCAGTAGGCAGTTCAAAAAAAAATATTAGAGGGGCGCCTGGGTGGCTCAGTCGGTTAAGCCTCCGGCTTCGGCTCAGGTCAGATCTCACGTTCGTGGGTTCGAGCCCCGCGTCAGGCTCTGTGCTGACAGCTAGCTCAGAGCCTGGAGCCTGCTTCCGGTTCTGTGTCTCCTTCTCTCTCTGTCCCTCCCCCTCTCATGCTCTGTCTCTCTCTCTGTATCAAAAATAAATAAAACATTAAAAAAATTAAAAAAAAATTAGAAAATTAAAATGAAACTCTTAAGTAATTTAAGTTGAAAATATTTTTTTTAAGAAAGGATATAGTCTTATTTTAAAGATGGTGAGCAAAGTTTTGCTTCACTATCAATGCTGAAATAAAAATGTGTCCACTTCAAACATTTATCAAATGAAGTAACAGAATGGTACTTCACAAAATGGGTATTTACTACAAAGAATAAAATAATTATAATAAATTGGGGGTAGACTATGAAGTCTATGAGGGCAGTGACCACGTCTCCTTTATCTTTATACTTTAAGGCCCACCACCTACAAAGTACTTAAATACAGCTTGAATTACACAGTTTAAAAGTTTAGACTGGTATTAGTCAACTTCAACTTCAACAGATTTAATGTTAGAAAAATACTAATAAAAATAACAAATTATTTAACATACTAAATTATTCAAAGAGTAAACTTGGCATATGGATGTCCTGCCTGACTAAAATGATGTAATTTTTTTCTTTCTTTTTTTTATTTGAGAGAGGGAGCAAAAGCAGGAGGGGGGGACAGAGAGAGTGAGAATCTTAAACGGGCTCCACGCTGAGTGGAGGCTGATGACCTTGGGATCATGAACCGAGCCAAAATCAAGAATCAGACGCTCGGTTAACTGAGCCACCCAGGACTCCTTAAAACTATATAAATAAAAGAACGATGTTGGATATTGCGAGAGGGGAATAAGAAACAGAGTTGATTCCTTAGGACATACAAACTTAATAAAGATGTGAAAGCCACAGAGTAATAAAATTTTATAGCTCCAAAGACCTTCATTAGAAGAAAAAATGCCTGGTGATCATACAGAATTTAAAAATGACACAAGATTTCACATCAAGCTCTTGTAGACTCAGATGGACTGAAGTTTCATCCAGAGGGAAGGAAAGACTACACAGAGAGAGGGTGGAGGGCACTGAAGGGGAATTTAACTGTATGAATAAAAGTCTACAGTTAGAAAAGAACATGATATTTTAGAAATAAAAAATAATTTGATAGGAATACAGTGTTTATACATGAGTGAGAGAAAAGACAAGGCCAGAAAAGTGTATGGAATACTCAACCCAGGTGTCCCGACAGAAAAGACAGATACTAAGGCTAAATGACTTTTTAAGGCCCTAATAAAGTGACAATTTATGGAGAATAAATTAACTTGATAGTTTTGCATTCTCTATTATTTTGAGGGAGTTAAGAAACAAGAGCCAAATGGACTGTTAAGGAATGAATATTCCTACTGATTATACACTTTACCTTAGTAGTCTTTCAAAGTGGCAAGGCATATATAAGTAGAGCCCAATGCAGGGCTTGAACTCACAAACTGTTGAGAACATGACCTGAGCTGAAATGAGGGGCTGGATGCTTAACTGACTGAGCCACCCCTGCACTCCCATATAAAACAGATTTTATAAGAGAGTAGAGTGATGAAACCAATTTGTATGTTTAATAGTTTCTCTTTTTTAAAACAGGGAATGTTTACTTTTTAACCTAAAAACTTTTAAAAATGAAAAAAGATATGGCAGTCAGCCACCAAGAGAATGGCCCGTTCCTTAAGGTATAATATGATTTGAATAGAAATTATTATTCAGAAACGTGAAAGCTGAATTCCATTCCTACTGTTCTTATTGCTTATAATGAGTAACTGGCATAGCTCTTACCCTATTCTTAGCATGAAACTTGGCACTATACTGATGTCACGTCAATTTAGACTGGAAATTCAGTTATTTAACTAAATAGTAAAATGACAAAACAGTGTTTTTGTTGAAAATTACCACACAGCATTCCAAATTTCACATGTTGCATTTTGGAATCAACTTTTTCTTCTTACATAATCAAAAAAAATATATAGTACTGTGTAAAAGGTCAAACATTCAAAAGTGTAACAGTATATTGAAACTCAGCTTCATAACTGTGAACATTCTGCCATTATTTCAACTACTCCCTTTTCCTCTTCTAGAATATTTTAAAGTAATCCTCAGATATAATATAGCTTATACATAAATACTTTAGAATCTATTTCTAATGAATACAGACTTAATATAAAAAGATCTACCGAAGGAGTCTGTTCCTGAAATTTCTCCCTTCTCAGTAAATAACTCAAACCAAAACCCCGTAGTCATCCATACCACATCTTTCCCTCCTACCCCAAAGCCAACTGGAGAAGCAATACTGAATAGAATCTGAATCTGCCCTGCTATCACCGTCAGCTAAGTCATAGTACTTTTTGCCTATCCTATGACCACAGCTCCCTGATGAACTGATGACCAGAGTAACCCAGAACCTCAGGGTCTTCAAACTTTTTCCCTTGGCCTAAAATGCTTTTCCTCCAAAAAAATTGGAATTGTCACTTCCTTGAGGTCTCTCGGAATTTGATCCTGTTGGAAAGACTTCCCCTGATTATTATATCTATACAACCTGGCAAAACCCGCCAGCCCCACCATTAACATATCACCTCTGGCCTTTTTCTTCATCACCACCTGAGGTATTTACTAATTTGTCTTCTTTGCTAGATTATAACCTCCAGGAGGGCAGATGTCTTGCCGATTTTATTCACCAGTATATATCACCAGGGTCCAAAATAGTAGTGTAAGACATGGCAGTAGGCACTTAAGTAGTACTGAAAATAATTTGATAGCGAAAAGATTAAGACAATTTAAAAACTAACTTGAAACAATGAGTAATTAAAATTCATCTGAAAAGTACATCTTTTGAGAGCTTTGCTAGATTTTTTTTAAAATCAAGTCTATTGACAATTTAAGTCAAATTCTAAAAATAAATCAAATTCTAGTACATGTGTTCTATTTAAGTACTGTGGATTCTATACCTGAAAATATATCTCTGGCAAACAAAATCTTTGGGTATCAGCAATAAAAAATACCAGAAGCCTCTTTTCAGTCAACATTAAGTCTCACAAATCAAATCATTTCAGACCCTCAACCACTCATTCTCCTTTTACTTGTCTTTTAACTATCAGAAGCATGCAGGTTTAAAACAAGAAATCATTTTACTCTTACAGTTCAATGTCTGTACAATATAGCTTATATTTCATTTTTTTAAATGTTTATTTTTGAGAGAGAGCAAGCAGTGGAGGGGCAGAGAGAGAGGAGGACAAAGGATCTGAAGCAGCCTCTGAGCTGACAGCAGAGCTCCACGAGGGGCTCGAACTCACCAACCTTGAGCTCATGACCTGAGCTGAAGTCAGGCGGTTAACCGAACCATCCAGGCCTAACGAACCATCATCTATAGCTTGTTTTTTTCTTTTCTTTTCTTTTTTTAATTTTTGAGAGAGAGACAGAGACAGTGCGAGCAGGGGAGGGTCAGAGAGAGAGGGAGACACAGAATCTGAAGACAGGCTCCAGGCTCTGAGCTGTCAGCACAGAGCTCCACCGGGAGCTGGAACCCAGGAACTGTGAGATATGCTCTGAGTTGAAGTCGGATGCCCAATCAAATGAGCCACCCAGGCGCCTCTATAGCTTGTATTTTAATGAAGGAGGAGGAGATAAGGGTTAACAGCTAATTACTTACCGTGCAGATTTTTCACTTAGAAATCGAGACCTAGAAGGAATTTCTCATGCCCTAAATATTGTCTGCTTAAGTGTTATTGAAATGCTCAGATTGTACCAGTTGATCTTTAAAGTCCCTCCAGTCTGTCATATTCTATAATTATATATTTGCAATGCCTACTCTGGAAGAGAGAAGCAGCTTGCAATGAGTAGTACATCAGGCAGCACTTGGCTGTTTACTAGCCACCCACGTTAAACAAGTAACTTAACCTCTATGAGGCTGCTTCCTCATATACAAGGGGTTAACAGCATCTATCTGGCAAAGTTACAGAAAGGACAGTAGATAATCTGTCAAACGCCTTGCAAATGTTTGACAGTTTTTCACAATATAGGCAGCTATTGCCTCGCTCTACTTCTACCATGCTTTTGGCAAGAAGAGTGCAATGTTAAGATCAACTCCAACAATAAAACTGGGGTAAAGGAGACAAGTGAAGTAGTAAGGCGGTGCAGCTGGCTTACATTTCAGTATCGGTTTGGTGTGTGTATTAGAAGATTATTTTTGTTTTTTCTTTACAAAGGGGAATGCTGTTGCTACTATGACTATGCCATTAATTTAAACACCAGATTGTTTATAACTCATGGTGTGGTGAAATTTACATCTGTTCGTAGATTTAACCGAGTTGACATAATATGGGTGCCGGCTGTGGAAAACCGTCCAGGTTCCCGAGTACCGACACTTCCTTGACTGTAGAATGTCGCGAGACGCTAAATTTCCCCCTTAAAGTGCACTGAAACATTACAACTCTGACAACAGGCGTAACACGAAATCTTCCCCTCCCCCTCTGCTCGTCCTACTGCCGACGCTTCCCATTTTGAGAATCAGGTGGGAACCCCCAATCTCCAGGCTTCCCAAGGCCTTGGCACAGTATGGACGCCAACTGACGATCTCCGTTTGGCCCGCGGACCGCCCTAAGCCCAGCGACCGTCCTTTCAGGGAGAGAAAGGGCTGGAAGGAACTGTGCTGGCAGCTCTCTGGGTTCAGGGGCAGGAAAAGGAAACTTCCTTCTTGGACTCGGCGGGGAGAGGGAGAGAGACGAAAGGAAAGGGCGGGGGGTGGTGCAAGAAAGGTCCGTCTCTCGGGTTACCGCGCCGGACGAGCAGGGCCTCTGCCCTCCCCGGGAGGGCGGCCACACCAGCACCGGCGACGTGGGGCCAGAAAGGCGGGCGGTGCTGTCTCTCAGCCCGGAGCCGAACTCAAGGTGTCCTCCCGGGGCGGTGGGAGCTCCGGACCCTGTCCCCACCCCGACTCCCTTCCGGGGAAGCGGCGGTTGAACTGGAGGGAGGCAGAAAACCGCCGCCGAGCCCGGAGGCGGCCCCAGGCCGCGCCCATCACCCAGGCCCCCGGCTGCAGGCCTGCCAGCCGGTCCGTGTGGCTGGGTGCGGGGAGCGCCGCCGCCTTGCGTGGCCCCCCACGACTCTCTCGGGCGCCACCACCCTTCCCCCGGCCCCCCGCGGTACCTGCACTGCACGACTGAGGAAGGTGCCCGCGTCCGCCGCCAGCTTCTTCACGTTGAAGTCCATGATGTTCATCCTGGGCGGCAGCCGGGTGGAGCTGCCGGCTGACCTAGCGGGGAGGCGCCGCGGCCGGGCTGGGGCACCGGGCGAGAGTGGCGGAGGCAGACGTGGTAGGTGGAGAGAGGCGGCGCCAGGCCCGCCGCAGCAGCTGTCGTTTCCGTGAGGGGGAAGCGAGGGGGTGGGGCGAGGGGAGAGACCGAGCGGGGCGGGCCGCGCGCCCGGGTGGCGGTGGCCGAGACGCTGGGCCTGTTCCGCCGGGAGTCTGGCGCTAGCGTCCGCACGAGCCTCCGAGGCCGTGGAGGAGACTGACGGTCTGGTGACCAGCCGTGCGGGGCGGGGTCCGGGCCGGAGGAAGCCTGCGCCGGCCGCGGGGTGGAGCCTTTTCGGAGGTTGTCGCGGGAACAGCGACCCCTTCTGGATCTCCGCGGCGCAGTCGCGGGGCGCGCCGGAAGCTCGGCCAGCTCTACGGGAGGGAGGGTCACGTTGGCTCCGAGAAGTGAGTCGTGGGGGGTCGCAGTTCAGGGGGTCGCCCCTGAAAACTGCGAGCAGAAACAACCCAAAGCCCCCTTTTTGTTTCAAGAGAAAATACGAGAACTGTAGCACAGAATTACAGTATCTGTGAAAGTACAACCAACAGCCAGCTCCCTAACATCTTGTAGCAGCCGCCCCCCGCGGGTCCCTGACGCCTGATGGCACTCAGCTAACGTTTGCTGCATAGGGCTGAGTTTATAGTTGTCACTGAGTGTGTTCATTCAGGATTATTGAGAATCATCCGTGTACCAGGGCTGAGTCAGGTTCTGACACACCATGCTGAGCAAGACTCCCCCTGGCTTCAAGTAACTCAGTTCGGTTGCTTAACCTTCGGCCCATCACCCAGCCTGATGCTGCTAATTATTTGCTGCTGCAGGGGCTTTGATTGCCTTATGGCAGCAAGCGCAAGCCGGATTGTTCGAGCAACACAATCTGCCTACTGTGTGCAGAGCATGGTGATGGGGGACGCAAAGTGCCAGGTGGAAGACACAAGGAAGTATAAAATGGTGAGTGAGATAGACTAACTCTTCACCCTTAAGATTCAGCGTGGGGAATTTTAATAACGAATGAGAATATGATGTGAAATCTGTTCAGAAGCCCATAATTTTATGTGACTTCCAAAGCAGCTCTAACAATATGACCTATGCTTGAACCAAGTTAAAACAGTTGACAGAGGGAGCGACAGTATTTCAAGAATAAAACACTCCATGTTATTTTTTGTCACTGTATCCATTTGTTACGTTAAGGGCCAGGCAGGCCCAGTAGGCAGTGAAATGAGGTCCTGTTCATGCTTCAGTGTTTCACTGTAGCAGCAGAGAAGCAGTAGCTGTTGTTAATGGCTGGATGATTAGTTCCTGAAGACTAAAGAATAGCAGATTCATATAAATATTTGTCTTCTTTTATTCTTTGTGGTGGTGACAGAAACAACCACTTCTTTCTAAAGTAACTCCAATAGAATGAGTCCTCAAGACCAAAATTACTCTGTGTGTCTTTCATCTCAACCTGTTTCCCCGGAAATATGGAAAAGAAAATATGTTATCAGGAATCATGTCATTTATTGTCTATTTTAGATTTTTAGATGGAAATGCACTTTCTCTCTTTCCAGATGTCTGTCTTCACAATAAATATATTTGCCATCAGTTATGGTCCAGTCTATTTTAGGATCACAAAACTGTGTCCACCATTAAAGGAAAAAACTCTGAAGGAAACCTGTCCTCAAGCATGTAGATCTTACTAACTTGGAAAAAAAAAAGTCACTTCTTTTCATTGAGCCTTTTAGAGCTTTAATATTGTTTCTCTTGTTTCACAAATTCATAAGACTAGTGTGTTGTCTCTATTACTATCCATTTTCTGCCTGATTGAACGCAGTTGACCTCCATTTCCATTACTATACCTAAATAGCATTCTTGAGGTTGCCGGTTATGTTCATGATAAACTCATCCGCCTTTTCTCAGACATCTATAGTGACGGTATTCACTGCCTTCACACAACACCACCCTCTCCAGGCCCTCATCACTTCCTGCCTTTCCCAGTACCTCCTAGACTTTCCCATTCCACTCTGCTGGCCCTTCTGATGTCTTTAATGCAGGCATTCCTTAATGTTCACTTTTTTTGTTCTCTTTTCTTTCCTTTTTCTTTTTTTATTGTTTATTTTGAGAGAGAGAGAGAGAGACAGAGAGAGAGAGAGAGAGAGAGAGAGAGAGAGAGAGAGAGAAAGAGAGAGAGAGAGAGAACAAGCAGGGGAGGGGAAGAAAGAAAGAGAATCTGAAGCAGGAAGCAGGTTCCAGGTTCTGAGCTGTCAGCACAGAGCCCAAGAAAGGGCCAGACCAATGAACAGTGAGATCATGACCTGAGCTGAGATTGGAAGCTTAACTGACTGAGCCACCAGGTGCCCCTGTTCTCTTTCCTTTGATTAGTTTCTTATTCAGTACTTCACTATACCACTTCATTCTTTTATGCTTTCATTCAGTAAATATTTTTTGGATAAATACTGTGTGCTGCATGGCATTATTCTTGTGGCTAGGAATATAGCAGGCAATAAGACAGAAAGCCCTTGCTTTCATAGGAGTTTATAAAGAATTCCTAAGACAGAAATCGAGTACGTAAAATGTAATGAAATGCCAAGGAGGAATCCAGAGTGCTCTTAAACATTCACTTCCGGCCTGTACCTAGTAGCCTGAATTCTAATTTGGATGGTTGGTCTTTCTGTAAGGGTTCTAGATCACCTGTTAATGTTTTCTTTTTCTGTCCCCTATAGTAACTTCTTATTCCAATACAAAGTATTATGAAAGTGATATTTTTAAGGTGATACAAAGTGCTGAATAATCCTCCTCAAATTTTTAAGCTTAAAAAATAAATAAAATCTTTATTAAAATGGTATTGCAGGTAGTATGATGCATTTTATTTATTTATTTTTTTTGGCTAGTGGCTGACAAGATGTTCATTACCTCATATCTAGACCAGTGACATCTAAAGTGGTAGTTTATAGGGGCGCCTGGGTGGCTCAGGTTAAGTCTCCGACTTCGGCTCAGGTCAGATCTCACGTTCGTGGGTTCGAGCCCCGCGTCAGGCTCTGTGCTGACAGCTAGCTCAGAGCCTGGAGCCTGCTTCCGGTTCTGTCTCCTTCTCTCTCTGCCTCTCCCCTTCTCATGATCTGTCTCTCTCTGTATCAAAAATAAATAAAACATTAAAAAAATTAAAAAAAAATAAAAAAATAAAGTGGTGGTTTATATATATCTCATTGGGGTGTACAATATGATTCACTGGGGTACAGGAAAAATATTGGAAGGTTGGTTTGTATTTTTATCTAACAAATAGAAAAAATTTTTGTCTCACTAATTAAAAAATAGATTGACACTGGTGTTCTCATTTTGCATTTATCAGATAGACAGATAGTAAATGAGGTATCTTAAGAGACAGATGGGAATTTCACAACTTAGAAGAGTTGCCATTAGTAATTTCCTTTGATTATTGGCATCAGCTTATGGTAACTTAATACAGTGTGGTTGATTAAGTGTTTTTGTAGATTACATTATCTATCTAGTTTTGACTAAATAAACCTTCACAAAAATGGGCAAGTAGCCTAAAGAATTTCCCCAAAGAAACCATCATTAAAAGTAAGTAAACCATCATTAAAAGTATGGAATCGAATATATTGGTAAGGTTGTTGAAATATGGATTGCAAGATGATTTGTAAGGTAAAACACAGTGTGAAAACTATAAACAATGAAAGTTTGTATAGATTGGGTGAGCGTGAGAGGAAGGGGTATTAACTAATAGGATAGGAGAGGTGATAAATAAGACTTCTTATTTTGATTGAATTCATCTGGAAGCTCGAGGTTTGATGGCGGGGAGAGGTGACCAGACTTTTAATTTATAACGTGTTTTGCAGTGTGGATAGTCAACAGGGGAGGGACAAAGACAGGTAGGAAGGTCAACTGGGATTCTGTTATCAAAACATCCCCTGAACTCTGCTATCTTGAAATCCTGAATTTAGAAATCTCATTTTGGCCACAGTTCCCTCTCATTCGGTGCCTCTGATTCCTTTACTTTTTAGTTTGTTCCACTATCAAGGGCTACAATCCCATGATTCATTGCTATTGTACAGTTTTTAACTCTCAGCAGAACTCGCAGTTTCCTCCATCCTTCTGGCCCATCAACCTACATTCCCAGATGAATGTCTTCTCTGTTCATGCTCCCAAACTGTCAAGCGTGGTTAGGGGAAAATTGCACAACACTGCAGGTGGATGCTACTACTAATGCGCGATTGCCTGTTTCCACCGAACCTTTATAACTGCCGAGAAATGCTTTTACTTCACACTCTCTGCATACCATACTGCAAAACTTTGCCACTCTTCTTAAGATGCCTACTTCACTCTCATATACCCTTACTCTCGGCCTTTGACACTTTTTCTTTACAGAGAAACTATATGTCATCAAGCTATTTGGCAGGAGCTCCCTCAATCACATTCTCTTATTTCCACCTTTTATGCTTTCCACCCCCACCCTTTGCATGCTCATCATTATTACCAAATGCTTCAAAGGAAAAGGTATCCCAGGTGTTCGCTTCTGAGTCAAGCTGTTGCTCTCTTACTTAATCTTGTCTGTGCATTAACGTCACCTGGAGACTTTAAGCAACCACTGATGCCTCATCCCGTCACCCGGGGGTGGCCTGGACGTTGGGATGTTTACAAGCTCCTCCAGGTAATTCTAATGTGTGCCCAAGGTTGAGAATGAACCCCTCATCCTCTGGGAGCTTGCTTCCCCCAGTCTCTATCCTTTGCTAACAGGCAGA
The DNA here is from genome assembly GCF_006229205.1 of Suricata suricatta. Classification (NCBI taxonomy): domain Eukaryota; kingdom Metazoa; phylum Chordata; class Mammalia; order Carnivora; family Herpestidae; genus Suricata; species Suricata suricatta. The sequence goes on from NC_043707.1 coordinate 71,183,357, forward strand.
TTCCATTTCTGTTACTGGATTGAGTCCCTCAAAGGCAACCATTTCTTACTAATTTTAATACTTTTATCGTCTACATTCCCAGCAACACAGTGGATTCTCAATTTGTTAAATGAAAAATCAAGATGTATGCAGCTTTTTTTGTACTCCTCCTCTCCTATCCAAACATCCATCTACAGATGATATATTTCTAGCACTGAGTTTCCTTTTCTTAAATGTTGATTTTCTTCTTGGATTTCCTGTCATGGCAAATTGAATTATATGCACCAAGTTACCTAAGCTAAAAATCTCAGTCCCCTATGATTATTTCTTCCTCTTCATCGCATCCGACTGATCAGGTCCTGACAATTTTTTTCTCTGAACTATTTCTCATCTTCATCTTCCTTTTGTTTGTTTTTAAATTGAGGTGTAATTGACATACAACATTACATTAGTTTCAAGTGTACAACATAATGTTCACTATTTGTATACATTGCAAAATGATCACCACAGTAAGTCTAGTTAATAGTTAACATCCATCACCATATGTAAAGTTACAAAAATTTTTTCTCCTTCCCACCTTCCACCATGTTGTAAACCAGAAGAGACTTTTAATGATAGAGAACAAACTGAGGGGTGATGGAGTGAGGTGGATGGGGGGATGGGTCAGAGGGCTGATGAGTATTAAGGAGGGGAATTGTTGAGATGAGCACTGGGTGTTGTATGTGATAAATCTCTGAATTCTACTCCTGAAACCAATATTGGACTGTATGTTAACTAAAGTTTAAATTAAAAAAAGAAAAAAAGTAAAAATCTTTTGTGTGTGATGAGAACTTTTAAGATCTATTCTCAGCAACTTTCAAATGTACAATATAGTATTATTAATTATAGTCACCATGCTGTACATTACATCCCCATTACTTATTTATTTTATAATTGAATGTTTGTGCCTTTTGACCCTTTTCACCTGTTTCTTCCCCCAAGGCCCCTTTGGCAACCACCAGTCACTTCCCTGTATCTGTGAGCTTGGGTTTTGTTGTTGTTGTTTTTAGATTTCACATATAAATAAGATATAGTATTTGTCTTTCTCTGTCTGACTTACTTCCCTTAGCATAAGAAGTCCATCTATATTGTCACAAATGGTAAGATTTTATTCTTTTTATGGCTGAATAATATTCCACTGTGTGTGTGTGTCTCACAGGTCATATTTTCTTTATCCATTCATCCATTGATGGACATTTAGGTTATTTCCATATCTTGGCTATTACAAATAATGCTGTAATGAAGGAACATGGGGGTGCAGATTATTTTTTCCTTTGGATTAATACTGAGGAGTGGAATTGCTAGATCCTATGAGAGTTCTATTTTCCAGAATAGCTGCACCAGTTTACATTCACACCAACAGAGCACAGTGGTTCTCTTTTATCCACATCCTTGCCAACACTTCTTGTTTCTTGACTTTTGAAAATAGCCATTTTAACAGGTGTAAGCGTAGTGGTTTTGATTTGCGTTTCCCTGATGATTAATGATGTTGAGCATCTTTTCGTGTACCTGTTGGCCATCAGTATGTTCTCTTCGGAAAAATGTCTACTCAGATTTTCTGCCTATTTTTTAATTGGGTTGTTTCTTTGCTGTTGAATTGTATTAGTTCTTTATGTATTTTGGATATTAACCCTCATTGGACATATGACTTACAAATATTTTCTCCCATTCAGTAGGTTGCCTTTTCATTTTGTTAATGTTTTCCTTGCTATGTAGGAGCTTTTTAGTTTGATATAGTCCCACTTTTTTATTTTTGCTTTTGTTGTTTTTGGGGTCAAATTAAAAAAATCATCACCAACACCTATGTCAGAGAACTTACTGCCTATGTTTTCTTTTAGGAGTGTTATGGTTTCAGGTCTTCTGTATAAGTCTTCAATCCATTTGAGTTAATTTTTATTTTTGATGTAATATAGTAGTTCAGTTTCATTCTGTTGCATGAAGCTGTCCAATTTTACTATCACTGTTTATTGAAAATACTATTTCCCCATGTTGTTGGCTCCTTTTTCATAGATTAATAGACCATAAATTATAGACCATATGTGTTTATTTCTAGGCTGTCTAATCCATTCCGTTGATCTATGTATTTGTTTTTTGACAATACCACCACACTGTTTTGATTACTATAGCTTTGTGAAACATGCCTCCACCTTTGTTCTTTTTTCTCAAGATTGCATTGGCTATTCAGGGTCTTTTGTGTTTCATATACTTTTTAGGATTGTCCATTCCATTTCTGGGCAAAATGCCTTTGGAATTTTGATAGAGATCGCATTGAATCTGTGCATTGCTTTAGGTAGTATAGACATATTAACAATACTGATTCTTCGTTTTTTTTTAATGTTTATTTATACTGTGTGTGGGGGGGGGGAGCAGAGAGAGAGGGAGTGAGGGAATCCCAAGTAGGTTACATGTTCAGTGTGCATCCTGACATGGGACTCAATCCCATGACTGAGAGATCAGGACCTATGAAGATTTCAAGAATCAGATGCTCAACTGACTGAGTCCCCTAGGTGCTCCTAACAGTACTGATTCTTCCAGTCCATAAGTACAGAATATCTTTCTATTTGTGCCTTCTTCAGTTCCTTTCATTAATTTCTTGTATTTTTTAATATACAGATCTTTAACCTCTTTGGTTATATCTATCCCTAGATATTTTATTCTTTTTGATGCAATTGTAAATGGGGTTGTTTTCTTAATTTCTCTTTTTGTCAGTTCATCATTATTGTATAGAAACACAACATATTTTTGTATATTGATTTTGTGTCCTGAATTTCTACTGAGTTTTTTTTGTTTTAATGGTTTTTTGGTGGAGTCTTTAGGATTTTTATATGTAATATCTTGCCATCTGTAAATAGTGATTATTTTACTTCTTCCTTTCCAATTTGGATGTCTTTTATTTCTTTATGTTGCCTGATTGCTGTGGCTAGGACTTCCAGGACTATGTGGAATTAAATGGTGAGAGGGGACATTTGCATCTTGTTCCTGATCTTAGGGAAAAACTCAAGTTTTCACCATTGAGTATGATGTTAGCTGTAGAGTTTTCATATATGGCCTTTATTTTGTTGAGGGTTTTAATCATGAATGGATGTTGAATTTTGTCAAATACGTTTTCTGGATCCATTGTGGTGATCATATGATTTTTATGCTTCATTTTGTTAATGTAGTGTATCATATTGATGAATTTGCACAAATTGAACCATCCATGGATTGGGAGAATAAATCCCACTTGAACGTGGTGTATGATTCTTAATGTATTGTTGAATTTGGTTTGATAATTTTTATTGAGAACTTATGTTCGTTAGGGATATTGGCCTTAATCTTTTCTTGTGGTGTCTTTGTGTGGTTTTGGTATCAAGGAGTAATACTGGCCTTGTAAATAAATTTGGAAGCATTCTCTATTCTATTTCTTGGAAGAATTTTGGGAAGAGTCAGTATTAACTCTTCTTTGAATGTTTGATAGAATTCTACAGTGAATTTGTTTATTCCTGGACTTTGTTGGCTGGGAGGTTTTTGATTACTTAGTCTGTCTCCATACAAGTAATTAGTCTGTTCAGATGTTCTGTTTCTTCAAGATTTGGTCTTGGTAGGTTGTATATTTCTAGGAATGCATTCATTTCTTCTAGGTTGTCCAATTTGTTTGCATATAATTGTTCATATTAGTCTCTCATGATCCTTTGTATTTCTGTGATATTAGTTGTGAATCTCTTCTATTTCTGACTTTTATTATTTGAGTCTTCTCTCTTTTTTTCTTGGTAAGTCTGGCTAAAGGTTTCTCAATTTTGTTTATCTTATCAAAGAACAGCTCTTAGTTTCATTGATCTATTGTCTTTTTAGTCTCTGTTTGCACTCTTATCTTTACTTCCTTTCTTCTACTAACTTTGGGCTTTCTTTGTTTTTATTTTTGTAGTTTCTAGAAGTATAAAGTTAGGTTGTTTGAGATTTTTCTTTCTTTCTTTTTTTTTTTTTGAGGTATGCATTTATTGCTATGAACTTCCCTGTGAGAACTGTTTTTGTTGCATCCCATAAATTTTGGTCTGTTGTATTTCCATTTTAATTTGTCTCAGGCCTTTTTTGATTTCTTCTTTGAATTCTTCTTTGACCAATTGGTTGTTTAACAGCATTTTGTTTAATCACCGCATGTTGAGAGTTTTCCAGTATTCTTTTAGTAATTGATTTTTAGTTTCATACCATTGTGTTTAGAAAAAATGCTTGATATAATTTCAGTCTTTGTAAACTTATTAAGACTTGTTTTGTGGCCTAACTTATGATCTGTCCTGGGGAATTGTTCCATGTCTACTTGAGAGGAATATGTATTCTCACATTCTTTTCTTTTGGGTGGAATGTTTTATATACATATGTTAAGCCCATCATGTCTAATGTGTCATTTAAGCCGATGTTTCCTTATTGATTTTTTGTCTGGATTATTCACTGATGTAAATAGGAAAAGTCCCCAAATATTAGTGTATTGCTGTCTCTTTCTCCCTTTAGGTCTATTAATATTTGCTTTATATATTTAGGTGCTCCTATATTAGATGCATAAGTATTTATAAATGTTAAAATCTCTTGTTGGATTGACCCCTAGATCATTATGTAATGCCCTTTGTCTTTATGAGAGTGTCTGTTTTAAAATCTAATTTGCCTGATATAAATATAGCTACCCCAGTTTGTTTTGTTGTTGTTGTTTTGTTTTCATTTGCATGGAATTCCCTTTTCATCCTTTCGCTCTCAGTCTGTATGTGTCCTTAAACATCTGAAGTCTCTTGTAGACAGCATATTTATAGGTCTTGTTTTGTTACATTTAATTATTCTATGTCTTTTAGTTAGAGAATTTAGTCCATATACATTTCAAGTAGTGATTGTAGTTATGTACTTATTGACATTTTGTTAATTGTTTTCTGGCTGTTTGGTAGTTTCCCTTTGTTCCTTTTTTCTTCTCTTGCTCTTTTACTGCTAGTTTGATGATTTTAGTGGTAGGCATAGATTGTGTTCTCTTTATTTATTTGTTTTTTGTATCTACTTTTGGATTTTCCTCTGTGGTTATCATGTGACTTACATGTAACAATCTGTATACCTCTAGCAGTCTATTTTAAGTTGATACCAACTTAAGTTTGGTTGCATTCTGAAGCTGTACATTTTTACTGTCCTCCTCTACCTCCCTGTTTTATGTATTTGATGTCAGATTTTACATCTTTTTATTTTGTGTATTTCTTAACTAATTATTATGTCATAGTTATTTTTATTTTTGTTTCTTAACCTTCATACTAGCTTTATATGTGTTTACTCCATTACCTTCACTATATATTTACCTTTCCAGTGAGATTTATTTTTTCATATATTTTCTTGTTACTAATTAGCACTTTTTCTTTTCAGCTTAACAAAGTCCATTTGCCATTTTACGTAAAGCCAGTTTAGCGGTGATGTACTTTTTTAGCTTTCAGTTGTCTAGAAAACTCTATCTGTTCTCCAGTTCTGAGTGATAACTATTAATGTATTCATGGTTGAAAGTTTTTTCTTTAAGTGCTTTGAATATATTGTGCCACCTTCTCTGGCCTGCAACATTTTTACAAAAAAACTCTGCTTGTAGTCATTGGGAGTTTCCCTTGTATATAACAAGTTTTTTTTTTTCTTGTGGCTTTTAAGATTCTGTCTTTTGTTTGACTTTTGACATTTCTTTTATTTATTTATTAAAAATATTTTTAATGTTTTATTTTTTATTTATGTTTTTAACATTTATTTATTTTCAAGAGACAGAGAGAGACAGATCATGAGCAGGGGATGGGCAGAGAGAGAGGGAGACACAGAATCAGAAGCAGGCTCCAGGTTCTGAGCTGCCAGCACAGAGCCCAATGTGTGGCTTGAACCCACGAACAGTGAGATCATGACCTGAGCTAAAGTTGGACGCTCAACTGACTGAGCCACCCAGGCACCCCTTAATGTTTTATTTTTGTGTGTGTGTGTGTGAGAGAGAGAAAGATAGAAAGTGGAAGAGGGGCAGAGAGAGTGAGGGAGACCGAATCCAAAGCAGGCTTTAGGCTCAGAGCTGTCTGCACAGAGCTCAATGCAGGGCTCGAACCCAGGAGCCGCTAGATCATGACCTGAGCTGAAGTCGGATTCTTAATCAACTGAGCAGTCCAGGCACCCCTCTTTTATTTATTTTTTAAATCTTATTTATTTTTAGAGAGAGAGAGAGAAAGAATGAACGAGGGATGGGCAGAGAGAGAAGGGGACAGAGGATCCAGAGCAGGCTCCATGCTGACAGCAGAGAGCCCAATATGGGACTTGAACTCATGAATTGTGAGATCATGACCTGAGCCAAAGTCGGACACTTAATTGACTGAGCCACCCAGTGCCCTTGACTTGACATTTTAACTATACTGTGGGTTAGTGTGGGTAACTTTTGGTGCATCTTATTTGGAATGCTCTGAGCTTCCTGGATCTGGATGTCTGGTTCCTTCACCTGGTTAAAGAAGTTTTCAGGCATTATTTCTTCAAATAGTTCTTCACCCCTTTCTCTCTTCTCTTTCTGGGATTCCTATAATGCAGATGTTACTTTGTTTGATGTTGTTCCACAAGTACCATAAGCTATCTTCCCTTCTTTTCATTATATTTTCTTTTTGCTGTTTCTGATGGGCGAAGCCCACTGTCCTGTCTTTGTTTTAACTGAACCTTTTTCTTCCTTCATCTCGTCTGCTGTTGAACACCTCTAATCTATTTTTTTTAGTTCAGTTATTGTAATATTCAGCTCTGTGACTTTTGTTTGGTAGTTTCTTATATTTTCTGTCTTTTTGTTGAAGTTTGCACTGTGTTCATTCATTCTTCTCCCAAGTTTGGTGAGCATCTGTATAATCATTACTTTGAACTCTTTATCAGATTAATTAGTTGTCTCTGCTTCATTAAGTTTTTTTTTCTAAGGTTTTCTATTGTTCTTTTGTTTGGAACATATACTTTATTTTACTTGACTCTCTTAGTTTCTGTGTATTAAATGAAAGATACACCTCTCTCTGTCTTGAATTAATGGCCTTGGGTAGGAGATGAACATTATTGTTCAACCCTGCCCTAGCTCTTGGTTGTCTTTCAAACCTTTGTAATTGTCTAAGCAGCTTATTATATTTTTAATAGCTCCTAGTAGCTGAGGGTGTGTCAAAACCCGTCAGTGTCCTGAAGGTGAGGATCTCATCAGCACCTGGATTCAGGCTGATTTAAATGATAGACCTTCAGGCAGCAAATATACACAGTCCTTTGGGATTTTCTAGCATAAGTCCTGCTGGCCACCCGAGCCAGGCAGTCTGGAGATATCTTCTAGGCAGTAGTCACAAAAATTGGGGCTCTAGACAAATATGTAAGGTCTTTTTTGGGTGATGCTGGCGAACTGTAGTGAGTCAGAGGGAGAATGCAAAGACGGCATCCACAGGATTAGTTCCTTGGGGCCTCCATAGGTGTGTGCCACACCTGAAGCCTGTCCTTCAGGCGGAAACTCCAGGTTAAGTAATAAACCTCTTTTGTAGAAAGGCTGGGGATGTGCTTCAGTGTGTTGTCTGTGCACCCACCACCCTTGGAGTAGGATCCTGCCAAGAGCCATCTCTTTGTTATAGTCCCATGGAACCCAGGAATGAAAGCTCCCATGGGCTTCAGAGCCAGGCAATCAAGGAGCATCCCTTGGGTAGCAGTGGCACAAATGAGAGCCCGAGACATGTGTAAAAGCTGCCTTCTGGGAGTTACTGATGTGCTAGTATGTGACAGGATAGTGCGAAGGTGGTGGTCACCAGCTGTAGCAAGGGAGAAGGGGAATGTAAAGATGGCACCCACTAGAAAAAGAAAAAGAAAGAGATTGTGACTGTTGGCTAGGGCAAGGCAGTGGGAGAGCCCAAAGATGATGCCCACCAGCTAGTGCAAGATGAGAGGAACATAAATGTGGTGGCTTGTTGGGAAAAAAAACGGTGGCACCTGTTGGCTGGAGCAAGGCTGACGTAGAGTGTAATGATAGTGCCCATCAGTCTCTGTCCCCAGAGAGAGTTTCAGCTGGCTCTCACGTGTGTGTCAAATTAGATGTCTTCCTCTCACGCCAATGCTTTCATATAAGCAGGTGAGCCTCTTTCACTTAAAGTCTGAGTACTATTATCTACTTCTGAGCTGGGCCCCGGGATGAGTCCAAGCATGTGAGCCCTTTGAGAGCCGTTTCTTAGATTGCTACAGTCTTGTGGCATGAGCCCCATTGGTTTTCAAAGCTACATGTTTTGGGGGCTTGTCTCACAGGTGCAGGTCTTAAAAGTTGGGATGCTGAATATGGGATTCAAACCCTTGGCTCTTTAAGAACAAGCTCCAGGTTATGAGTTTTCCTCCTGATTATAGGTTGCCACACTTGGGGTGAGGTTTATGGCAAGATTGTGTCCCAGCCTCTTTTACCTGCTTCAGTGTGGCTTTTTTCTTGTTTTTCCAATGTGTAGTTTTTGCTCAGCCAGTTAGGTTTTTTCCCAGAGGAAATTATTCCATGTTTAGCTGTAGATGTGGTGTGCCTATAGTAAGAGGTGAGTTAAGGATTGTCTTACATGTTGAACTGGAACCAATCCTTTTATTTTGAAAAAACAATTTTTTTTCATATTGAACCAAGTTCAGACCAAGAAAAAAGTAGCAAGAATAGTACAAAAACTTCTGTATATCCTTTTCCAGAAAGCTCACTCAAGCTTTCCCATTTATTCCAGTAATATCTTTATAGCAAAAATATTTAAGCCAAGATCAGGTATTGTACCCATTTGTCATGTTGCTCAATCCTCCTTGAATCTGGATCAGTTCTTCATCTTTTTTTTTTTTTTTTTGACACTCTATTTCTGCCTTTTTCTTTCTGAAGACTTAACCACTCTTATTAACTTGGCTGATTAATACCTATTGTGTTTTATACTTTCACTGATAACATATGGATCTGTAAATGATACTACATAAATGTTATCATACAGATGCATCCTTTTGTGATTAGGAATTTAATACCATTTGTCATGTCTGTTGGCTCACTGTAGATTGATACCTTTTGTGTCTTGTACCTTCTTTTAAAGAAATGAACTCATTTTTAGCGATTTTTAAAAAATGTTGCTCCAGATGACCAACAGACACATGAAACGATGCTCAGCATCACTTATCATCATGGAAATACAAATCAAAACCACACTGAGATACCACCTCATGCCAGTCAGAATGGTTAAAATGAACAAATCAAGAGACTATAATAGATGCTGGCGAGGGTGTGGAGAGACGGGCACCCTCCTACACTGTTGGTGGGAATGTAAACTGGTGCAGCCGCTCTGAAAAACAGTGTGGAGGTTCCTCAAAAATCTATCCACAGAACCCCCCTATGACCCAGCAATAGCACTGCTGGGGATTTACCCAGGGGATACAGAAGTGCTGATGCATAGGGGCACGTGTACCCCATTGTTCATAGCGACACTTTCAACAATAGCCAAATCATGGAAAGAGCCTAAATGTCCATCAACTGATAAATGGATCCAGAAGAGGTGGTTTATATATACAATGGAATACTACATGGCAATGAGAAAGAATGAAGCCTGGCCATTTGTTGCAATGTGGATGGACCTTGAGGGTGTCATGCTAAGTGGAATAAATCAGGCAGAGAAGGACAGATACCATATGTTTTCACTCATAGATCTAACAGGAGAAACTTAACAGAAGACCATGGGGAGGGAAAGAGGAGGGGGAAAAGAGTAAGGGAGAGGGAGGGAGGCAAATTATGAGAGACTCTTGAATACTGAAAACAAATTGAGGGCTGAAGGGGGAGGGGGAAGAAGAAGGGGGGTGATGGTAATAGAGGAGGGCACTTGTGGGGAAGAGCACTGGGTGTTATATGGAAACCAATTTGACAATAAAGTATAATAAAAAAATGAAAAAAATGTTGCTTCTGTCAGAGATCTTTATGGTTATCAGTGGCCAGAGACAAATTTTTATGTAAATTTCTTTCTTGGCTTGAAAGTTCCAAGAGTATTCAGATACAGTAAATTTGAAACCCTGAGCAGCCGGAGCACAAATCATGATTACAGATTCTCTTGGAAGACCAGTTTTTCCCTCTTTTCAGAGATATCTCATGACAGAAAAGTTTCCTTGTCCTCTTGGTGTGCTACAGGGTGAATTTTGTCTAATTTACCCTTTCACTGAGGGTACAGAACTTCCCAGAGTTTTAATTTATGCATGTAGGGGGTGAGTACGAGGAAGGGCTCATAGCTTCT
>NC_043707.1:71193700-71235249 GCF_006229205.1 Suricata suricatta
TGTGTGTGTGTGTGTGTGTGTGTGTGTGTGTGTGTGTGTGTAATATTTCTTTCATATTTTAATTTTTTGGATTTTAGAGTAGCAACTTTATTGATTTAATAAATATGATTCCTACTCATTAAAAATATTCAAACAGCATAGATGCGGACAAAGAAGAAAGCAACCAGCAACCCAGTACCACCACCCACAAATAGTCAGTGTTAATATTTGGTGAAGATCTTTCTTTGTAAATACAGATAAAGCGTGAGCGAGAGAGAGACATCACAGAAAGAAAGAAAGAAAACAGAGAAAGAGTTCTAAAAGGTATTAAGTTGGATTTACTCACATTTGAGAGAAATAAAAAAATGAATAGGGGCACCTGGGTGGCTCAATAAGTTAAGTGTTTGGCTTTGGCTCAGGTCATGATCTTGCAGTTTGTGATGTTGAGTCCTAAGTCAGGCTCTGCGATAGCAGTGCAGAGCCTGTTTGGGATTCTTTCTTTCTCTTTCTCTCTCTCTCTCTCTCTCTCTCTCTCTCTCTCTCTCTCTCTCTCTCTTTCTCTCTCTCCCTCCCTCCCTCCCTCCCTCCTTCCTCCACTGTGTGCCATGTTCTCTGTCTCTCTCTCAAAAATAAATAAACTTAAAAAAATGGGTAGCTGAACCTCATTTATTTCTTCTACAGGAGAGATACTAGATCCTAAAAGAACCCTCTTGGAGTCATTAATTTTATGTGAGTTTTTCCCCCTTCTTTTAAAAAAACCATCTGTTTCAACCTTAGACATTATCTATTAGCATATTATATTAAAGATGAGATAATGAAAACTCATGACTTTGTTTTTTTACTTTTCCCTTGTGTCCCTACAACTTTGTATAGCATTTATTATTTTTACTTTCCAGTCAGAGTTAAAGGGTTAGCATGAATATCTAGCAATATTGGAAGATGTGGGCAAACAAGTTCTTTCATACACTGTTGGAGGAAGTATACACTGATAAAGACATCTGGAATGCTAATTGCATATTTGCCAAAATTTACAATATATAAGCTCTTTGACTCAATAGTTCTACTTATAGGAATCTATCCAAAGATAGGTTTATACAAAGAGAAGTATACAAATAATATTTTGCAATAGTGGTTTTAGTACTAAAAAGCCGGAAACAACTTAAATGTTAATCTGTAAGGAAATGGTTTTATCACTTGTAGTGCTTTCATAATGTGGAATACTATACAATTGTTAAAAGGATTATGGAGACAAACATACTAAAATGGAAAAAGATTTCTAAGTTATATTGATAAGGGGAAAAAGCAAGTCGTATACATACAGTGTGATTTGATTTATTTATTCATATGACTATGTTGGTACAGAATGGTACACACAGAGAAAGGGACAAAGTGGGAAGGGCCTAGGAGGATAAAGGGGAAGTTTCATATTTATTCGTATATACTTAAAAACTGCTCTAGTGTTTTACAACACAAATGTATACATTGTACAAAAGGCAGAGAGGGAGAGGAAAAAAGAAAAAAACCCCCAGAATTCTAGCCTCTTCTCAAAAATTTATTATGTAAGAATAAGGAATTGAATTAATTTTGTCTGGTATTTCATGTTTAAGAATTAATATAAATTTAAAATCTGTATTACATTTCAAATTAAAAATTTGGATACAATCCACATGGCTTGCCATAAATACTAGCCAACAAGCCAAAAGTTTTCCTCACCTCAAAATGACATAATTTCTTTCCTATTATGCTTAGGATTTGGTTCACCACACCCATTAATCCTGAATAAAGTGCTAGGTTACTGGCAATGTTATTTCTCTTTTAAAGCTTTTCTTGGAACTATCTTGCCCTTTATGCCCATGTTTTAACTGTGAGGACTGAATATTCATTTCACTTTAAAATAAGACCTGGTTGTAATTTTATTTTATACTTTAGTTAGTGGTACTATTTTGTGACTTGGGATGAAGATAAAAATGAAGAGTAAAATAACAGGTTGGCTTGCATTGATGTCAGTTAGGTTAATGTGACTCATACTAGCAATAAGCGTCCTATCCTGAAGGGTACATATCAGTTACTTACTGATGCTTTGAGATATGGGAGGAAGGAGACAATATCTCCAAATGAAGTGGTAGAAGTTTAAGTTCTTAAATTCCCAAGGAAATTTAAAAAGGACCCACTTTTCTGTTACTTACCAATCAGATCAACTAGCAAACACCTATTATGAGCAATCCCTATGATCAATTTAGTGGACACCAACCAATAAAAAATTGTCCTTCTGCCAAAGGACAGGCACACATACGATATTACGGAAAGTCAAATCTAAAAATACCCGGCTTTGAAGGCATTCAAGTAGTCAGTGGAGTTAAGGATATCCAGAAGTCTTGCTAAGAAGTACAAACATGATCCCTGTGTTCTGAGGGCTTACAATCTGGTTTTATTCACATGCAAAGAAAACCTACACTGTGAAGCTGTGTATTGCCAAGTATTAATTGAGTAGAACAGAGAAATGCTATGGAAAATCATGGAAGGGACACATTATTACTTTACTGCACATGAAGTAGTCAGGTAAACCTCATAGCACAAGACACGAGACATCAAATAATGTCTGGAAGGCAATTAGAAATATGTAATTAAGGCTTAAAGAAGAACACTGGGTTAAAAATACAGAGTCTACAGCCACTTGCATAGATCTGATAGAAAAGGTTTCCATCAGGAGATATACAGAGTGAGAAGGAAAGGATAATTAAAACCTAAAGAAAAGGGGCGCCTGGGTGGCTTAGTCGGTTGAGCGTCCGACTTCGGCTCAGGTCATGATCTCATGGTTTGTGGGTTCGAGCCCTGTGTTGGGCTCTGTGCTGACAGTTAGCTCAGAGCCTGGAGCCTGCTTCAGATTCTGTATCTCCCTCTCTCTCTGACCCTCCCCTGATTGCACTGTCTCTCTCTCTCTCTCTCTCTCTCTCTCTCTCTCTCTCAAAAATAAACAAAACAAACATTAAAATCTAAAGAAAATAGTAAGAGTGTAAAAATAAGGACAGATTAAAAAAAAGAAGATTCAGGAGTTTAAAATACTCACCTGATGAATGGATCAAGAAGATGTGGTATATATATATACAATGGAGTATTACATGGCAATGAGAAAGAATGAAATCTGGCCATTTGTAGCAAAGTGGATGGACCTCGAGGGTGTCATGCTAAGCGAAATAAGTCAGGCAGAGAAGGACAGATACCATATGTTTGCATTCATAGGTCAAACAAGAGAACAGGAGAAACCTAACAGAGGACCATGGGGAGGGGAAGGGGGAAAGAGTTGGGGAGAGAGAGGGATGCAAAACCTGAGAGGCTATTGAATACTGAAGACGAACTGAGGGCTGAAGGGAGGGGGAGGGAGGTGATGGTAAAGGAGGAGGGCATTTGTGGGGAAGAGCACTGGGTGTTATATGGAAACCTATTTGACAAACTATTAATAAAAAAATAAAATACATCCATTTAAAATAATTTTATGGACTGATTACTAGTTGTTAGATACAGATGAAGAGATGAATAGATGGAAGAGAGTTCTTATGAAATTATACAAAGGACAGCATGGAGAAATAGGAAATTAAAAGAATGAATGAAATAAACTAAAGCTAGACTGAAGAAGTTCAATACAATATCCGACAAAATTTCTAGAAAGCAAATTTGATGAGATAATGGCTGATAATTTCCCAGAATTGATGAAATCATGTTTCAAAGTTAATAATCAGGAGTCTAAAGCTGAATAAATAAAAAAGTACACCCTAGGCATGTTGTCAGTGAAATTGTAGTGCAGCAAAGATAAAGATAAAATGTAGAAAAGAATCATATAAAAGATTACCTGTGAAAAAATAACTATTAGATCAGGAAACAGCAGAACAGATTTCCCAAGAATAGTAGAAGCCAGAAGTTAAACAGTATCTTCAAATAGTTGAGGAAAAACTAATAAACCTAGAATTTAATATGCAACTAAAGTATCACTTCAGAGTGCCAAACAATGGCATTTCTCAAACAAAGACTGAGAAAATTTACCTCTCCCAGACTGTTACTGAAAGATTAAAATATTCGCAACAAGACTACATATCGTTTAAAGATGTATTCAGATATATTATGTACATATGATACATGTGCAGTTCAGTAAGTGGTAAATGTATTAAAACAAGCATGGGAATGAGAAACATCTACATCAATATAATGATTATCTGTGGGAGAGGTAAGAGAGTAGAATTGGAGCTTCATTTGTATTTCTTAACTAGTGTAGGCAGGCGTTCATTATATTAAGATTTTTTTTCTATTTGAAATATATTTTAAAGGGCAGGAGAGAGTTTTAAGAAAAATAATGATCTACAGCACTGCACCAGAAAATGAGAACAGGAAATTTCACAGATTTTTATACTACAACACCACTGAATATGTACTGGAGAATTGTTTTCCTAGAGCAAGGTGAATGGGAACATCTTTCCAGCCTGCCTACATCTGCTCCCATCCTTTCTCCTCTTCTGTTAGAATGAAAGAGATGCCCTTCTCCCCATTGAAGATCAGTCTTTTCTCTGTGTGTTCTGAATCCTACCTCTCCCACCTTTTTGGTACTCACCTATTTATCCCTTTTTCTTTCTTATAGTTTCTTTCATATGTATCCCTCTTTCTACAAGTTCCTTGCCATTTTACATTAAACATTTTTTTAAATGTTTTTAAAAATTTATTTTTGAGAGACCGAGAGAGACAGTGCAAGCAGCGGAGGTTCAGAGAGAGAGAGGGAGATACAGAATCTGAAGCAGGCTCCAGGCTCTGAGCTAGTGGTCAGCACAGAGCCCGACATGAGGCTGGAACCCATGAACTGTGAGATCATGAGCTGAGCCAAAGCTGGACGCTTAACCAACTGAGCCACCCAGGCGCCCCACCATTTTACATTTTAAACTTCTCCCAAATTGCCACAAAACCAAACACTGCCTCTGTTCATTCTCATAACCTCATTTCAACCACTGCCTTATATATCTCCTTCCCATGTCAGCCAAAGATCTTAAAAGCATTATCTCTGATTAGTGTCTCAATGTCTGTGCCTCTCATTTACCTCTGAAACTACTCTAAATGTACTCTTCCCCACACACCCAAAAAGATTACTCTCTGTGATGTCTCTGTCTTGTTCTCTCACCATTACTTGGTATGTTCCTTCTTGTTCACCAGTGTAATACATGCAGTATTTAGTGAGCACCATATTCCAGGCCCTGTGTTAAGTACTTTATGTGCATCATTTGCTTCTTGAAACCTCTCTTCCTTTAGCTTCCATTGTATAATACTCCTCTGATTTCCTTCTACTGCTCCAGTAGGTGCTCTTTAGTTTCTTTGCTTGTCCTCATCTCTCTGGCCTTTATTTCTTAAAACTTAAAAGTTTGTTTATTTTGGGGAGAAAGAGAGGATCCCAAGCAGGCTCCATGCTGTTAGTGCAGAGCCCAGCGCAGGACTCAGAGTCACAAACCACGAGATCATGACCTGAGCCGAAACTAAGAGTCAGACGCTAAACTGACTGAGCCACCCAGCTTCCCCTCTCTGGCCTTTATTTAATAGATGAGGTTCTTCAAAGGCATCATTCTTATTCCTTTACTCTTCTCGCTTTATGCCACAGGCAATTGCCTCATTCATGTATAACTATTCAGAGGTGACTCCCAATTTATTTTTACTTCATTAATATTTCAACATGAAAATCTTTAAAAATAAGAACTCTTTCTTTTGGTAAAACGTAACCATAATACCGTTATTGTACCTAAAACAAAATTAACCATAATTCCTTGATATTAGCAAGCAGACAGTCAGTGAGAAACTTTTCAGTTGTCTCATAAATATCATAAAATTTTCTAAATTTTAGAATTTCAGGTTCTAATCCAGTTTTTCTCCTGATTGCAAACCTTTAGTGTTAACTCAATATTATCAGAATAAATAGGAAAATCTGTAACCTGTTCTGCAGATTCTGCATGATTTGTTTCCTGGCTTATTTGGTCAGCCAGCTCAATAGAATCAAATCTAGAAATCTCAAGTGTTTCACATTCAAGTATCTTGAGCAGACATAAAACTGATAATACTAAGTCAGAAAAGGATCTGAAACCCTCATGGTAAAATTTGCATCTTCTAGAGTTTGTTTTGACCCAAAGGAGGGAGTTGAGAAATACTGATGAGGGAAGTGATAAAGGTTGGCTCATCTAAGGCAAATGGAAGGGCCTCAGTAGACATTACCTTTGGGCAGCCTGCCACATGTGCTCCATGGCAAATTTCCATGGGAAATTGAATATAACCGAAACTATTTTCTGTGTTATCCTCGGACAACCTTCACAAACACACACTGCCTAGACAGACCTCTTTGCTACCAGCTAATTAGTTTACTTCTAAAGATGTGCAAAGAAGACTCAGTTTCCTAGACTGTCTGCAGCTTTTTTCCTCTCAGAAGTACAGTTCTTTGCCTTTCCTTGACAACAATCTAATTAATGACTGTCTCCATGTAAAAAAAATTTGTTTGCAGATAAATAAATGTCTCGGTGTTATTCTTTGATGATAAAGGCTTGACCTCACTCTCAAATCTTCCTTCACTCTTTTTCACCTCAATACCTCTACCTATTCAGTCGTTCAAGATGGAAATAATGGAGTATTTTCAGTGATTTCTTGTTCCTCACTTCTAGCTCCTTTCCAATATCCAATTCATCACCAGAATCTGAATATACTTTCAAAATATATCTTGATAGCAACCACTGTAGCCTGAGCCCAAACCATCTATTGTTTGCACTGTTGAAATTCTCTTCCAGTGGGTTTTATTTGTCCTTTGTACATTCACATTCATCTTCTTCTATTTCATTTCCCTATAGGAGCCATAGTTCTTTTAAAACCCTGGGGCGCCTGGGTGGCTCAATCAGTTTGTGTCTAACTCATGGTTTCAGCTCAGGTCAGGATCACGGTTTGTGGGATAGAGCCCTGCATCAGCTCTGTGCCCGCAGCTCGGTGCTTGCTTGGGATACGGTGTCTCTTCTCTCTCTGCCTCCCTCCCCACACTGTCCCTCAAAATAAATAAAGATTAAAAAAAAACCCAACCCTATTACTCATCACATATCTCTCCCTGTTTAAAAACCTCAGATGTCTTCCATTATATATGATGAAATGAAAAATCATGAATCCTTAAGCGGGCCTACTCTTTCACAGGGCCTGCTTGATCTGGCCACCATAGATCTCCCTAAGCTGATCTTGTACTGTGTGCTTCCCTTACAACTGTAGTCACACTGCCTTTCTTTCAAATCTTTTGGCAACAAACCTTTCCTTTAAAAAAACCTCTTTTTAATGTTTTATTTATTTTTGAGAGAAAGAGACAGAGCAGGGGAGGGTCAGAGAGAGAGGGAGACACAGAATCAGAAGACTGACTCCAGGCTCTGAGCTGTCAGCATAGAGCCTGACGTGGGGTCCGAATCCACAAATTGTGAGATCATGACCTGAGCAGAAGTTGGATGCTTAACTGACTGAGCCACCCAGGCACCCCAAGCAACAAACCTTTTCTTAACTCAGGACCCATGATATTCCTTCTGTCTTAAATCCCCACTGCTACTTTAGAAGTTGGTTCACATATCCCTTCCTCAAAGAGGCCTTTCCTGAACTTCCTACTCAATTAAGGATTCTCCTCTAAAGTCCTTCATACTTCTGAACACAGTTTATAACTTTTTAGTCATTTACATAATGATTTGTTTAATAGCTTATTCCTTACTAGTCTGTGAACTCCAAAAGGACAAGGATCATATCCACTTAAAAAAAATTCTTTGTAAGAGCCTAGCATGTAGTGGGCACTAAATACTTATTTCGAACAGATGAATGAGGGAGATAAGACATATGGAAGCATTCAGTAGAGTGCCTGACAATAAGGCAAGGCTTAAGTTGATTTTCCTTTTTTATTTAAAACGTTTACATCACATATTGGTCTTTAACAGAAACTATCAGTTACTTTTCTTTAAGTTGTGGGTGGCTACAATCATTCCACTAGATGTCAGGCTAACCTAAAAAATTAATTGCTCTAGAATTATGATTCCAGTGTTCTGTTGAGCTGTTAGATGATTCTCATATTTTTAATTTAATGAAGAGAGAATGTTTTTATAGATACTTAAAAAAATTTTTTTTGATGTTTATTTATTTTTGAGAGACAGAGCACAAGCAGGGGAAGGGGAGAGAGAGGGAGGGAGACACAGAATCTGAAGCAGACTCCAGGCTCCGAGCTGTTTGCGCAGAGCCCAATGTGAGGCTCAAACCCCACAAACTGTGAGATCATGACCTGAGCCGAAGTCAGATGCTTAACTGACTGAGCCACTCAGGTGTCCTGTGTAGATGCTTTTGAAATTGAGGTTGTTGATGCTCCATGATTGTATACTGAGTACCAAGGATGTAATTCTTTTGTGCTGTAGAAGGTTATGGAGACTTTGGATTCTTTATCAAAGGGTTGAACTCTATCAGTAATAAAATATTTATGAAATATGTTAATAAGATAATAGTGGCTGATAATATTACTTAGCACGAACTACATGCTGGACACTGCTAAATGCTTAAATATTTCCTCTCATTTAATCTCAATTGATTAACAAATTAGGCCAGTGACTAAAAGCATCTCAATACAACAATCCCATGACAAAAAAATATTACTAACCCCATTTCAAGAATTGGAGTTTGAAGTGGTTAATTAGCTGTTCTTAAAAACTATAAGAGAGGTTGTATAATGTATCATACTTGTTTATAAAATAAGTACCCTAAAAATAAAGATATTTTAGTAATGGCGACTTGTCAACATTCATTGCCACTTGGAACTCAAGAATTTGGGTTTGTGACAGATAAATAAATGATGTTGTTTGGTAGAAGAGATTAGGAAGAGATTAGAGAGTGGAAAGAGCATAGATTTGGAATTAGACCTTGGTTTACATCTCAGTATCAACATTTAGCTTTAGTCTGATCTTGGTCAAGTTATTTCCTATCTTGGAACCTCAGTTCTCTTATCAGTTAAGTGAGGAGATAATATAATTCCTGCCTTACAGTGCTAAAGTAAAGGTTAAATAGGAAAATATATGAAGGTGTCCACCACTCTTTGCCATGTAATAAGTTATAGTTCAATAAATTATTATTTGTATTACTTTATTATCAGTGTCTCAATCTGAGAACAACAGATATTGATTTTGTGGATACGGTGGGTAAAGAAAACCCCTCATATTTTGTTCATGGTAGCACTGTTAAGTAAAATAACAAGGTCAAATTCATATGTGAATGGCTTAAAATTTATGGATAATTTATATACAAAGATTATTTAACTTTCAAAATTATCAAGAATATTTCTATTGAGAAGATAAGAATTAAAATTGTACTTAGTCAACATTTTTCAAGTACCTTTGGTGTTTGGGTATTATAAAAAAGAGAGAAATGAGATTTACTATTTTCTTTCCATGTTAATTACTACTTACCATTTATTAATATTAATATATTACTCTGGCTTAGATTTCTCAGATGATCTTCAAATCATCTTTCCATTTTAGTCTCCTTTACATAAATTTGAAAGATGAATACTCCTAAAAGTATAGCTCACACCATATTATAACTTGCTCAAACATCTGCAGTTTCCGTTGTCTACCCAAATCAGGATACACAAATCTTGGTTAGAGTCATGTTGTAGACTGTTTCCCTCATTTTTACCATATGGTATTTAGAGCTGGATCAAGGAATGTGGGCATAGCAACTAATGTCCTGAATTTAACTTTATATTTAAAAAATATTCACATATTTATGTAATGGGACTGAAATGAAATAGAGTTTTCTTTTATACTTTCAACAATATTTTAAATTCAGGAAAATACAAAGAATAGTATAACAGTACTTTTAGTCCTCTGATGTAGAATTAAACATTGTTTTTTATTATATCTTAAATTTTTCTTAAAAAGGCTAAAACATTACTGTTTATGCTTAAGCCTTAAGGAACTAAACCAACATCCTCATTCCAGTTCACCTTTCTGTTGAAACTTTGGCTAAAGAGTTTAATGTATATTCTGTCTAAACAACTTTTAAAATACTTTTATTTATCTATACTTACAAATATAGTATATGTTGTGTGGTTTTAATTTGTATACACGATGCCATACTGTGCATATTTTTGTACAGTTTTCCTTACTATATATTTGAAATCTTTTCAGTATAGATTGGAAATAGAATTTATTTTTTTAGCTGTTGTATTTGCCATTTCATGAATACAGAACATTTTCACTGTTAAAAGCCATGATAGACTGAATGTCTTCAGGTATTCTGGAACACAACCATAAGAGTTTCTTTATGGGATCTCCCATAAATGTGCACATATTTTTTATTTTACTAAGTACAGCTAAATTTCCATTAGTAGAAAGTATCTATTTCCTCCCATTTTTATAAAAATTATTATTGTGTTATCTTGTTACTGTTTTTTTTTAATCTGCACTTCTCTGATTACTTTCCAGATTGAGACTGTTTTCCTAAAATGGTTGGCCTTTTCATCTTCCTTCTCTATGAATGTCTTTTGCCCATTTTTTTGTTTTTGAATTATTGATATCTTTCCTGGCACCCCCTTCCTTTTTGGAGACTGAAAATATCTGCTTCCTATTATGATAAACTTTTGTGTCTTTAAATTGTATTTTTCATTATGCTATCTTAAATTTATATATAATCAAAATTCAAGAGCTAAACGTTTCTTAATATTGAGTATTTTAATACATGGATGTGATGTGTTTCTTCAGTTCTTCTGATGTTTAAAATTTTTCTTTAGTAAATAAACTTTATAGTTTTCTGTGTTAGGGTCTTCTTCATTTTTAGTTAGATTGTTTTCCGTAGGTATTTTATGATTTTGCTTACATTGTGAGTGAGAATTTAAAATTTATTATTTCTAATTTATTGGCTTATAAATATGAATATTAATGAATTTTGTATATTGAATTCTCATATTCATATAGTTTTGGTAGTATCAGGATTTTCTATGAAGATGATAATGGTTTTCATATAATGATAGTTTTGTCACTTAATACTCATTATCTTGGTTTTTGGTTTTTGTTTTTACATAGGTTAATGCCTTCAGCATAATATTGACTAGGAGCAATGCTAGCAGGTCTCTTGGTGCATTTTTGACATTAATAAGAATGCTTCTCTCATGTTTGCTAAAATCATGATGTTTGATATAGAATTGTCTGGGGGCACCCGTGTGGCTCAGTAGGTTAAGTGTCTGAATCTTTGTTTCAGCTCAGGTCATGATCTCCCAATTCATTGGGTTGAATCCTGTGTTGGGCTCCAAGTTGATAGCATGGAACCTACTTAGGATTCTCTCTCCTACACTCGCTGCCCATCTCCTGCTCACATGTGTTCTCTTTTTCTCTCTAAATAAATATTTTTTTTTTAAAAAAAGAATTATCTAGATACTTGTTAAAGTTCCTTTCAAAGTTCTGCAAGTTTTTCTTTTTTAAAATGTTTTTAAATGTTTGTTTATTTACTGTCTGTCAGTGCAGAGCCTGATATGGGGCTGGATCCCACAAACGGTGAGATCATGACCTGAGCTGAAATCAAGAGTGGGATGCTCAGGTACCAAACCACCTAGATGCCCCAAGGTTTTCTTTTTTAAAAATCATGAATAGGTGGTGAAATGTATCAAATGCCTTTTCTGTATCTATGGATATATTCAGCATTTTTCTCCTTTAATTTGTTAATATGGTGAATTGCTTTGATAGGGGTTTTTTGTTATTGTTATGAGTTTTAGTTTTATATTATTATTAGTTTCTTCATTTCATTTGGAGCTCAGCTATAGAATTCAATTAATAATTCTCCCTAATCGAGGACACACTATCATCATTGGTGCATGACTACTCTATTGTTACCATTTTTTTTTGAAGAGGTACCTTTATTTATTGCCTCTGAGCATAATATTTTAGCAATACAATTTAAACAAAATTAATATTGTGAGCAGGCTGGACCTACATAGATGTTTGTGTTTTGGGGACCAGGCAAAATTATAAGGATGACAGAGTTGTCTTTGATGCCTTCTGGCCTACCTTTTTTCAATTTAAATTTTATTTAACATACAGTGAAATATTGGTTTCAGGAGTAGAATTCATCACTTACATACAATACCCAGTGCTCATCACAACAAGTGCCCTCCTTATATACCCATCCCCCATCCAGCCCATCTCCCACCCACCTCCCTCCATCAACCCTCAGTTTGTTCCTTACCATTAAGAGTGTCTTGTGGTTTGTTTCCTTCTTTTATCTCCCCACCTTCCCATATGTTTATCTGTTTTGTTTCTTAAATTCCACATATACATGAAATAATATAGTATTTCTTTCTCTCACTGACTTACTTCACTTAGCATAATATACTCTAGCTCCATCCACATTGTTCCAAATGACAAGATTTCATTCTTTTTGATGGCTGAGTAATACTCCATTGTGTGTGTGTGTGTGTGTGTGTGTGTGTGTGTGTGTGTGTGTGTGTGTGTATCTCACATCTCCTTTATCCATTGATCAATGGACAGATATTTATACTCTCTCCATAGTTTGGCTATTGTTGATAATGCTGCTATAAACATCAGGGTGCATGTACCCTTTTGAATCTATATTTTTGTATCCTTTGGGTAAATATCTAATAATGCAATTGCTGGGTTGTAGGGTAGTTCTATTTGGAGTTTCTTGAGGAACCTCCTCCAAACTGTTCTCCAGAATTTGCATTCCCACCAACAGGGCAAGAGGGTTCCCTTTTCTCTGCATCCTGGCCTACACTTGTTGTTTCTTTTGTTATTAATTTTAGCCATTCTGACAGGAGTGAGGTAGTATCCCTGTTCATCAGAGATATTGGCCTGTAATTCTCCTTTTTAGTGGAGTCTTTGTATGGTTTTGGAATCAAGTAATACTGGCTTTGTAGAATGAGTTTGGAAGTTTTCCTTCTATTTCTATTTTTTGGAATGGTTTGAGAAGAATAGGTATTAACTCTTCTTTAAAGGCTCATTTGTTTATTTTGAGAGAGAGGGCGAAATAGAGAGTAGGGGAGGGGCAGAGAGAGAGAGAGGAAGAGAGAATCCTTGGCATCTGGCTTGGCATTGTCAGCACAGAGCCTGATGTGGGGTGTGAACTCAAACTGAGACCATGACCTGAGCCGAAACTAGGAGTTGGACACTTCGCTGAGTCACCCAGGTGCCTCTTAACTCTTCCTTACATGTTTGGTAGAATTCCCCTGTGAAGCCATCTGGCCCAGGACTCTTGTTTGGTGGGAGATTTTTAATTACTGATTCAATTTCTTTGCTGGTTATGGGTTTGTTCCAATTTTCTATTTGGTCCTGTTTCAGCTTTGGTAAGTTTGTGAGTTTGTAAGAATTTGTCTATTTCTTCCAGACTGTCCAGTTTGTTGGCATATAATTTTTCCATCTCTTATATTTCTGTGGTATTGGTTGTGATGTCTTCTCTTTCATATGTGATTTTATCTATTTGGGCCCTCCCTCCCGTTCTTTCTCTTTCTTTTCTTTTTTGATAAGTCTTGCTAGGGGTTTATCAATTTTATTAAGTCTTTTCAAAAAATAAGCTCTTAGTTTTGTTGATCTGTTCTCCTGTATTGTTTGTTTCTATATCATTTATTTCTGCTTTAATCCTTATTATTTCCCTTCTTCTGCTGGGTTTAGGCTTTATTTATTGTGCATACTCTAGCATATTTAGTTGTAAGGTTGGGCTTTGAATTGGGACCTTTCTTGCTTCTTGAGATTGGCCTGAATTGTAATATACTTCCTTCTTAGGACTGCCTCTTCTGCACCCCAAAGGTTTTGGACTGCTATGTTTTCACTTCCATTTGCTTCATGTAGTTTTTAAAATTTCTTCTTTAATTTCCTGGTTAACCCATTCATTTTTTAGTAGGATGTTCTTCAACCTCCATGTATTTGAGGACTTTCCATATCTTTTTCTCCCCACGTGACCCAAGGATCCTCAGAACCTGCTGCCTGTTCCCAGGGCTCTGTCCTGCTTCCTTGTCCAGAGGCCTGACCTCTTAAACTTCAGACTGTGCTCCACTGTTTATAAAAACTGTAGGCCTTTGCTTGTGTTTTCACTTTCTCTACAGCTGCTTTCACAGGGCATGCTTTCTTACACAAACACAGTGTGCTGCTCTCTCTCCCCCTTTGTCTTTCTCCTCTCCACAAAAAGGGTCCCCTCTCCTCTGTAGCACCTCGGCTCTTTTCTACCCCATTCACCTCTTCATACCATGTACCTGCCATGTTCTCAAATTATGTAGATTGTTCTGTTAATCCTCAGATGGATTTCCTAGGTATTCAAAATGGCTTGATGTTGATCTAACTGTTTGAGGAACGAGACAAGTCCAGGGTCTTCTTACTACTGTGCCATCTTAACTCCTCCATCTCTATTGTATCATTTTACTTATTTTTATTTCACTATTCACTACCCTATTCCATTTCTCCTACCCTCTAAGGCTTATGCTTTATGATGTTTATAATATATGCTGGTAAAATAAAGTTGTCTTTTGCGTACGTCTGCGTGTTAATTTAAATAAATGATACTGTCTTACAGATTGCTCATTGTTTCAACTCTTTTCATTCAACAGTATATATTTAAGATCTATTTTGTGTAGATGTTAACTATGTATATGTTATGTATGCTTCTACTATATTATTTCTAAGTGTAGTATAGTATTTCAGATTCTGTATCCATTGCATTTACTTCTCTATTCCTCTAGGGATGGGTACCTAAAGTAACTTTCAACTACAAACTGTAACTACAAAATAATACTGTGGTGAATATCCTTATGTAAGTTGCCTTTTGATTTGTGTGCAGGTTTCTTTGATGTTTATACCCAGGTGTGCGATTGTTAGGACATTGGATAATGTGTATATTGAATTCATTAAGTACCATCAGATTATTTTCTATAATATTGTTTTAGTTACACTCCTCCAGTATAAGATGAGAAATCTCATTTCTTTACTTTCTTACCTACAATTGGTATTATCTATCTGCTTTTTAATTGGTATTAATCTCATGGATGTTAAGGTTTATTTTGATATTATTACAATTGATATTTCTCTGATTCTAGTGCATTTGTCTGATTTGTACACTTATTTGCCTTTGAACTTCCTTTAAGTGATTTCCCTACTTACAACCTTTGCCTGCTTTTCTATTGAGGCTTCCTTTCTTTTCGTTACTCATTTGCAGCTCTTCCTTACACATGCCATCTATTAATTCCTTAGCATGTTTTAAACATTGCAAATATCTTCTCTGGTCTGTCAACTGTTAATTTTGCTTATGATGTTCTTTGTGAACAGAAGTTCTCAATTTGTGATGTATATAAACCCATCTTTTTTTTTGTTTTTGTTTCATTTTTGTTTTTGTTTTTCTTAATGTTTCAAGCCTTTAGTTCTTGAGATCCTTTAAACCCTAAGGCCACTCAGATATTTTTCTTCATTTTCTTCTGCTGGCCTTTAAAATTTGCCTTTTCTAATAGAGACTTCATTCTAGATGGGATTCCCCTGTGAATATGGCATGTACGTTGTGTATAGCATGAACTAGGGAATACAACTTAATTCTACTGCATATACTGAGCTAATATTCCTAAAAGTATCTGGAAAGTAGTTGTGGTGTGATCTTGCTTTTCTGATGAATCTAAAAAGAACTGTTGATTTTCACTTGTTTATTTTTTTTTCTTGTTATGAGAATGGAATGATGACCTCTATGTTCTTTACATTTGAGTCTGGTAACTTTACAGAACTCTCTTAATAGATTCAATTATTTGTTAATGCCATTGAATTTTTCTTTGTCACCTACAAATAATTACAGTTTTGTATATTTCTTTCTAATTATTGATTCTTCTATTCCTATTTGTTTCTTCCTGCATAGGAATCTTTCTCCAGTCATTGCTAAAGTTTTATAGTGGCCATATAGGTGAGAATAAATTATCTCCTGACCCTTTGGAACTTCCATAGTAAACAATAATTTTTAAAATGATTTATAGGCTCTTAAGTGATTTATTTTCCTTAGAATTTAGAATTTTACCTCCCTGGTATCTAATTTCCTATCCTTACTTGAAGATTTAATGCCCTTTTTTATTTTTAAATGATTAGGATTTGACATTAAGGCTCACAATATTAGGTTAATAAAGTTTTCAAAGGTTTCATTTTTTAGCTTATTTTTGTATTATTAATTTTTAAAATTAATTTATTTTGAGAGAGAGAGCAAGTGGGGTAGGGACAGAGAGAGAGAGAGAGAGAGAGAGAGAGAGAGAGAGAAGAGGGAGAATCCCAAGCAGGTTCTGCACTGTCAGTGCAGAGCCTGATGAAGGGCTCAAATTCACAAACTGTGAGATCCGTCATGATCTTGGATGATTAACTGACTGAGCCACCCAGGTTTCATTTTCAATGAAGGATGATGGTTAAATTATAATATACTTTTATGCATGTATCGAGATGGTAATTTTTCTTTTTAATATGTTAATGTGATGAATTATGTTGATTTTCTAATATTGAACCATCCTTGGATTCTTGGTATAAATTCAGCTTGGTCATAATGTATTATCATTTTTTATATATTCTTCTGGATTTGGTTTACTAATGTTTGATAATTTTTTCCCAACTTTTCCAGATGTATCATATATAGCTTCTTCTTTTCAGACATCCAAAGAGTTTCTGAAATCTTTTGGCCTAGAAACAAAGGATTTTCTTCTAATGTAACAGTTTCTCTTTCTATTTCTCAGAAAAATATCACACCATTACTATATTAATAGCTGAATATTCATTTTACTAGAGGGTTATAAGTAGGATTGACACAATTCAGTTAATTTCCTGAAAGGCTATGTGTTGATTCAATCACCATTAAGTGGTTAGTTTCCTTATATCCGGTTCTCACAATACCATGTGCACATTATATTTTGTGGATGTTTTTTTGTTGTAACAGACCAAATTTGGTTATCTCTGATGGTATGAAAGTATTCATTAATTTTTTTCCCCCTCCATGCTCTACCTTTTATCCCCATGACTTACTTCACACCTGGAAGCCTGTACTTCCCACTTCCTTTTACCCATTTTGTCTGTTCCCTTCTCCCCCATGTTCATTAATTTTCTTCAACAAATATTTATTGAATATCTACTATGAGTTAAGTACTATTCTAGAGGCTGAGGACATATCATTGAAAAAAAAAATCCCTGTCCTGATGGTGATGATGATATTCTTAGGACCTAACAATGGTATCAGGATGTAAATAGAACTTAATTTGGTGTTTCCTATAGTTTAATGTAAACATGAAGTATTCATTGGCAAGAATAAAGCCTAAATAATGCTGCTATAAAATTATTCCTGTTGTGGATACATAAATATTTTTCAAATGGCTTAGATAAGTTCTGATTTTGTTATTATATTAGGTTAATCTGTAGCACACTTTGAAAACATTTCTTAAAACACCCTTAAGTACAAATACACATTTTCTTTTTATGTTGAGTTAATAAATAGATTTTTCAAAGATTGGAAATGGTATAGTCATTTTGATTTACATTTAACAACTAATTACTATGAATGAACTCAGATAGGAAATTTATAACTTTTGTATATTTACTTTTCTATTACACAGAGTTTTATAATAAATAAGTACCGCAAATTAAGTTCTAAATAAATGTTAACCAAGTATGTATAACATTGAGTTTTATTTCTAATACACTTTGTAGTTTAAAATATAGATAAAGCCACAGCTAAACCCAAAATTGCCAAACTGGTTGCAGAAGTCTTGGTACCCAGAGCAGGGACACTGGCTTCCTGCGGAGGAATGAACTTGATTGCTTGTGCGATGTTAGAGACCTCTGAGGCGAGATTAGTTTCATGGATGGCTTGGATTGCAATATAGATTTTGGTGCCATTTTCTATTTTAAAAGGTTCTGGTTTAAATTCAAAAACTTCTATTGAGCCAGCCTCCTTAGGTGTCAGACTAGAAGTATTCACTAAAGTAGCATTGTCAAAATCTTCTTGGAGATCCTGGAAGTGCTTACTTATTCTTATAATGTAGCTGTTGGCTGGAAAACAAATAAATACTTCATGTATATTAAAATCACTAGGATGCCTTATTACCACCATACTGTCTTACATTTAGGTGCCTATCAGAAATGCACACTAGGATTTGGGTGTAGAAATTGCAGATGTAGGTTTTGTCTGGTTATTCCATCTTAATACAAAAATGCCCATTCCAAGAGGCACATGCACCCTAATGTTTATAGTAGCGCTATCAACAATAGCCAAATTATGGAAAGAGCCCAAATGTCTGTCAACGGATGAATAGGTAAAGAAGGTGTACACACACACACACACACACACACACACACACACACACAATGAAATATTACTTGGTGATGAAAGAGAATGAAATCTTGCCATTTGCAACAATGTGGATGGAACTAGAGTGGATTATGCTAAGCAAAATAAGTCCGTCAAGAGAAAGACAGATAATCACATGACTTCACTCTTATGTGAAATTTGAGAAACTTAACATGATCATAGGGGAGGGGAAGGAAAAATAAGATAAAAACACAGAGGGAGGCAAACCATAAGAGACTCTTGAATACAGAGAACAAACTAAGGGTTAATGGGGGCTCGGGGGTGGGGCAAATGGTTGATGGGCATTAAGGAGGGCTCTTGTTGGGATGAGCACTGGGTGTTATATATAAGTGATAAATCACTGGGTTCAACTACTGAAGCCAAGATTATACTGTATGTTAACTAACTTGAGAATAAAAAAATAATAAAGAACAAATATGTGAGCAGTTTTTTTATCTAGTTATCTAATCATAGAAATTAAAGTCATAGTACTAAAAAATGAAATCTAGTTTTTTTTTTTAGAAGTAGAGATATAAAGAGCTAAATCTATTTTTAGAATAAGGAACACAATAATGTTCAAGTATAGGAAAGACTTTCAGTATCCCGTATCTGTATTGTTTCTCATTAAGCCGAGAGGACTAGACGGGAGAGTAAGACGCCAGTAGTATGGGAGACAGGGATAAGGATAGAGGGCAATGGAAGCAGAGAGGTTAGAATGTGTACTAATTAAAATGTGCTCAAGAGTTAGGCAGACTTTGATTAATACTCCAATTCTACTACTTTCTATCTGTGTAACAAATAAAAATATATTTAACCTTTTTACGTTTAGTTTTCTTATCTACAAAATGGAAATTCGTTCAAATATTTATTGAATGACTACTACTTGACTGGTAAGAATTATATAAGATAATGCACAAAAAGTGTTTAGCAAAGTGTCTGGGACCTAAATGTTTGAAATATTAGTTATTATAACTGTTACTTTGTCAAGAAAAGAAAGGAAGTTGCTGACATATTTTTTTATTCCAAAGTGCTTTTAGAGATCTACCAGAGCCATCAATATAAAAATATATTCTCATATCTGAAATGCCATGAACAGTAAAAACATCAAATGTCTTTTTTTTGAAGTGAAAACTATTTTTTCATGAAATGTTGAAGGTGCTTTAAGTGTGTGGCGAATAACTTCGATTTAGTGATTTTAATAAAAATTCAGACCCTCTGCCTTAGCATTCTAGTTGTTTGGTAACAGGCCTGATCAGTCCATTTTACTACTTTTCACATGTACCCTGCATTCCAACTCAGTGGGTCTGTTTATGTCTATCCTTTATTTTTGATTCAGATATTTTATTATGAGTTTTTGCTTTTTTGAACTTGATCATATTATTTGGTTTGACTCTCTGGAATGTGCCTCCCTCACCCTCCTTATGCAAACTGTACTAATTCTTCAAGTCCCAACAGGAAGCCCAATGTCTTCATGACGACTTGTTCACATATTTTATCCACTCTGATGACTCCTGTTGCACAGAGTGGAGTTTTCCGGATTATTTTATGGAGGTTCAGTTTATCTTTTTAATTAGATTATATTCTTGAGGACAAAGAGTATGGTTTACATTTTTTTTTATTAACTAGAATATCTGGCACAGTGTTGGATTTGTATTTAACCTCTTATTGACCAACCATATAGCTATTAAGTTGATGCCCAAAATAAAGGAATTTGAGAATTATAAAATATTAGAATTACATCTACTTGTTTTAATACTTTTGGGTCGCCTAGTAGTTTTTATATTTGAAAGGTATGGAAATTGGGTACCTGAGAGTTTGAGTACTTCTTTGGAGATTATATAGATATTCATTTATTCCTTAAGATACTGCTACTACCTTATTTTGTAATACTTGATGGTTAACATTTTATAGCAACTACAACCTCTTCTTATTTGTCACAAGGAAAGCTAGATTAGGTCCACCTAATTTTAGACATTTGTGGTTAAACATAGTGAAGTTCTTTCTCTCCCAGTGTCGGTATGTAATGCATTCTTCCTTCTTTTAGTTCCTGTAATCAGGTTATGAACCCAATCTTGAACTGAAGACTTGATTTGACTGAATTGAAATCATAACTAAACAGTTGATCAGGTAATTTTATTTGTGGCTTTTTCAGTGCAGGCATTTTAAAAATTTTGTTCTGCCATATTTCTAAGGATCATAGCATGAAAAAATAATGTATTTCAGAAGTTGTCATGATAAGAGTTTTCAAAACTGAAGTACACAAGAACTCCTTGTGCATATTCTGTTTCCTTTGGTTTTTAGAATGATTTATTCCTTATGTAAGATGACAAAAAGAAATTTAGCTTTGAAAAATGTTGCATAGGAAATGAAAGGTTAAAAAGCATCTTTTCTTTTGAGAATATGCAGTAAGGGGTTTATTGTAACCCAAGAAGAGTCCTGAACATATGGCTACCCAGCTCTGACAATCCTTGAGACATTGTATATATTGATATTGAATATTGCTTTGATTTTTCAGCCTTAAAGGGAAAATAGCAAGATTGGCTTTATCTCAAAAGAATCAACTATACTAGCACAATACTGAAATGTGATAGGAATTCAATAAAAATTAATTAAATTCAGTTTAAAGTATAGATAAAAGTGACTTACTTTCTGAAATGAGGGTAATTTATTATAAGGAGCTTTGAATGAATGAGCTATTTCAGTTCATTCAAAGTCCATGACCAAAATCTCTTCTAACTAGTGAGTTTCTCTGCATGTGATCCTCTCTCTTCGTGGGACACCTTCACTTAACTTGGCTAACTTCTCTCATTCTTTAAAACTTAGACCAGGGATAGTCTTCCCTAGGAAGCATTTTATGATATACCTTGTGATCTTAACCCCCCAACCAGGAGTTTGTGGCCTCCCAATGGGCTGCCATTACTTGCAGTAAGTGTCTTCTGCACTCAACTGACTTTTGAGAGTAGGGGTTGTGTCTTAGGAACTTAGTGTTTGAAAATGAGTGAAATGAGTACAGAAATACTTAGAAAACCTTTTCTTTGTTAGGGAGAAGAAAAATGCAACAGAAAGGTGTTAACAGTTTTCTAAAAGTCATTTCTAAGATGGTTCGTATTATGAGAGGCAGTTTGACACAATAGAATTCAAAAGAGTGGATTTGATTTCTAAGTTACTAAACATAGAAATAATTTGGGCCATTTCATTATCTCTTGGAGCTTCAATTTTTCCATCTTAAAGTAGGTGAGTAATGACCCATAGTAAACACTCCATACATGTTAGGACACTAGAAAATTCTTGGCAAATGAAAGCCAAAGGGATTTCTTTTATATATATATATTTTTTTTTTCTTTTATATATTTTAAAACATAATATGAAACTTACCTTTTCCTTTATCAAGAACTTTGCCAGGGGCAGTCCATGAAAGTTGAATTTGATCTCCTTTAACCGTAGCCTCAAGGTCTTTGATTTTAACGGGTGGGAACGCATGAGTAAGACTACCAGCAGGAGGAGCTCCTGATACAGTAAATGACTCTCCAGAGGTTAGTCTGCTGAAGTCTTCTACTTCAGCTTCTGCCATGTCCTCTTTGACTTCAGGCCTGGGTGGGTTCACTATGATTTTACCTGCCAAAAAAAGTAATTTTGTGATTTTTCAAAATGCGATGTCTATTCTTTATCTTGTAATCTCATCTTGCAGCTGTAGAGGGTTAAGAGTGATTGATAACAGACATTGAGAAGTAACAGCTTTTAGTGAAAACAGCTTGTTTTATTGGTGCCATTTTAAAATTGATGAGGAGACATTAGACAATGTTAGAACTATCTCTTAACATATCTGTATTTAATACTTAACTGTAAATCCTTGAGGACAAGGATGGTGTCTTATATATCTTTGTAGCTCCAGGGTCTAGCACAATGCTTGTCACATTGGGAGGTGCTCAGTAACTTTTTTTCCAATGTAAATGAAACAAACGGAGGGGGATATACACAAAACATGTTGGAAGCATAGTCTTGTGTTAGGTTATTAACGTGAATATGGTTTTGAAATACACAGATGATTATATAACTGTATACTGTATAACTGTTTTCCATAGTATATGATATTTTCAGTGCTTGCCATATGTAACTTATTTAAACAAATGTCCCATTTCTATCTTAATAACCCTTACCATTTTCAACATAGCCTGGAATATATAGAGCTTTGTTCCGTTGTTGTCTTAAACTTAGTCTAGCTGGTTTTTTTTTTGCCTGGGCATGTACTTTTAAACTGTATCTACCATTTCCATGGAAATCTGTGAAATATCTTGAGTAGATGCCATCATTCTTCACAGTATCAGCACCTAGATATTATAATGTATAAAATGTAATAATTAGCCGTTCAACAGAGTAACAATGACAGTCCTAACTGTTCATGAGCACAAATGTTAGTGATTATTTTGGAAATGAGTCTAAGTACATGAACCCTGGAATCAGGCTGCAAAGACTGGTTTGCTATCTGCTAACCTTTGACCTTGGAAAAGTAATTCATAGTAAGTATTCAATTAATATTAGCTACTATTATGTCATATAGGAATTCTAACAAAATAAGAAAAATATAAACTGGAAGAAGCACATGCAAAACACTGATGCTAACGAAAATGGAGAAAAATTGTACTCAACTTCCTGGGGGAAGTAAAATTGTTCATAAAACTTAAAATAAACGTGCTCATATCTGTGCTGGTCGATAATTGAATAGAAGCTATTAAAAGCATTAAAATTTGGTTTACTTAAAAATTGATTCATTCACATACATAGGCAATACTGATTTCTACGTTATGTGACTATAGTAGGATTTTAGGTGCAGTGGAAGTTGATGCAGATTCTTATTACCTGCACCATTGTCCCAGAGCTCCAGTTTTACTTGATGCCCATTTTCACTTTCTATAATGGCTGTTACGTTGACTCCCAGAACAGGCAAAAGTCCTTGACTGACATGTGCATAAACAATCACTGGGTTAGGGTAATGTGTTGTGCTTCGGCTCATGTGAGCAGTCGCAGTTACCGGGAGTGTGGTAGAACTTCGTGCTCGAGTAGTCATTGTCACTGTTAGTTCTTGAGAGCTGGCCTGTTTATTTAGAAGGTGGTAACTCCAAGTACCTGTCTGAAAATCCAACGTATCTATGTGAGAGCTTTTGTGGTATTTTCCTATTCTTGTTTGGAATACAAAATTTTTAGAAATTTAGGCAGAGTAATAGTAACGATTTTAATATTCAATTTTATAAGCTAGTAAATAGTATAGATATGAATATCTTATCATCCTACTTGGCTTCTTTTTTATGACAGATGATCTGTCTCTGTTTTAATATTGACCGTGTAGCACATGTTATCTTCATTTTCTTTCTTTTTCAAAATTGATTCATAAATCATGGAGGAAAAAGAATATTCTTACCTCTGCAATACCGGGTATTTGAAGACGGGCAGTCCGAATATTTAGTTTATCTTCTTTGAAATCTGAGGTGTTATATCTTCTTCCTTTTGGATCTTGGAGAAGAATTTCTGGCTTTTGTATGGTCCACGTGACAACAAAGAAAGTGTCATTTCCAACTGTACTATCCACAGGCACTGTACCATTTATCCATTTCTTTCCGGTAATACTCAAAGCTTTACTTTCCAACTGTTACAAAATAAAACAAAGACCACAGAGAACAAATTTGTTATCATAGTTAATAAAATTTCAAAGTTTCGTCAGTTCAGAGTAATTCTAAATTTATGTCTAAGATTTCAGTAAAATAATTATTTTGAAGAGTTTTACAAATAAAAGCATTTATAATTATACATAATAGAAGAATCAAAAGAAAAGATGGCTATCGGTGTCACAAAAAAAGGAAATTCAGTAAGAATGTTTTTCTGTACCCCTGAAATATTTTCAAGCCAAAGAGTTATGTATTACAGACAGAAATGACTATTTAGGATAACGGAAATTTATTATAGATGTGAAAAGGAAAATAATTTTCCTGTGATACCAACCTGAATAGCCTGCTGAGTGATGCTGCCACTTCTAGATGAAATTCTGCTGAAGGCATCAGTAAGGCCATTTATGTCTTTATTGGCAAAAAAACGATATCCTCCTAAAATGGAATTGTTTTTACTTTTATAATACTAATTTCAGTTAGGAAAATCATACTTGTTCTTGTGCTGTTATCAATATAAATTTGAGGAAAACTTAAAGAACTTGCCAAATATTACTGTTTTTATATCAATCATTAGATGTAAGAGCCTTTGATACTACTGCTGTCACAGTAACAAAGCTGATCTAATCACTAAATGTTATAAAAATGAAATTTAAGACAATTTTTTGAACTGGCTGCTTATTTTTAGTTGTGTCTTAGGTATACTAAAATAATTTAGAGAATGGCAGTAAAAGTTTAGAATTCAGTAAAAGTTAAGTGAGAAAATAAATAATATAGGAGTAACAAAAAGAGAAATTACTTAGATTCAGGAATGGAAAAGGATGGATTGCTGGAGGCAAGAATGGGTAATCAGGACTTTAACTATAGCCTTGGGCAAATTGTTTTTGCTCTGTAGGGTTCCATTTCCTCTTCTATAAATTAGGGCTGTCTGAACCCTGACTGTAGGATTGACATGACAAATATGTGGAAGAATTTTGGAATCATAATCGAGGGTCATTAATAATCATGGAGTAGGAATTTTCAATTTGGTGGTATTGGTAGAAAGTGGTGAGAAATGAATGAAGTCAGAAATGTTGGCCAATATTGGAAGAAGCTGGTCTAGGTAGGAAGGCGGAGAGGAGGCAGGGAGGGGAAAGGAAAGTTTAATTTGAAGGAGAACGACAAGGAAGGGACGAAGATTTTTTAGGATAGGAAGATTTTGAGCAGTTTTGTAGTTGAAAGGAGAAAGAACTCTTGGAATGGGAGAGCCTAAAAATGTATTTTTTATTCAAACCATATTCCAAAGGTTTACCTGTCATATTTGACAGGGTCTCCAGTTCTTTGGCAGCAGCAGGTCCCAGAGCAATAGTGTGGATGATTGCACCACTTTGCTTTACCTCCTCAAAGCATGAGCTTATTTGATTATCTTCCCCATCTGTTAGTAATACTATCTCAGAACCGGAAGTACTCTGGTCACTATGAGTAATTGCCTGGTAGTGAAAAATGAGATTATTTGTTATAGAATATCATATCTAAATAAATTTAAAATAAGATTAAACCTGTTATTTAGTCTTGGAGAAGTCTTTAGGCCTATGCATCAGAGTAGGCAAAAGGAAACTTTTTTGCATTGTCATTCCAGGCTGAGTTGGCATGGAGGTACGTGCCATGTGCACTGGTCTTGTAGGTTTTCAAAGACCGAGTGTTAACAGAGCTTCTAATCCTTTCAGTGTATATTCAAGCTACCCAAGAAAGAATAAAACACTTTAGAACAATGCCCATCATATAGTAAACTAAGTGACTGTTAGTTGTTATTATTGTTATCCAGGAGATGCTTGGGGTAGAGGCAAATAACCCAGGCAATTTTGGCAGTATACTAGACAGCACTTGCAAAGTCATGACTAAAGGCAGGCATGCAAAGTTAAATGATGTGCCTTTTTATGTATTTTAGTTACTCATTGAAGGATCTCAGGATATCCTGGGAAAACCCCCATAAAGTAGGAAGTTTAAAAATTTGTCAAGTATTACAAGGTTTTTTGGTCTTTTCCTGACTTCTTGCAAGAGTATTGGCTAAACTCTTTAGTCAGACAAATTGAGAGTAAATTCTAGTTCTGCCATTTGCTCAATAGAGTAGATAGTGTTTAGTACCCCCCGCGTCCCCATATATAACAGAGTTCTATAAATAGCTCAATGTAGTGATTAGCTTTTTGGATTTTGGGGTAAGAAAGACCAGTTTTGGATCATAGATTTTCCAATTGCTGGCTATGTGATCTTAAGGACAGTATTTAATTACTATAAACCTCAGTTTCCTTATGTGCAAAATGGGTATAATAATACCTGCCTGAAAAATGATGGTAAGGATAAATAAGATCATATATGTAAAGTATTTAACATAGGCAATAAAGTAGTATATGCTCAATACATTTTAGCTATTATGATTATTATGATTATGATCATGATTATGTAAATAAAATGCTTATATATTGTTATGGTTTAATTATAAAAGTAATTAAGAGGTATTTATAACTTTGAAGGTGATTTGACATAATCTATTCAGCTATAGACTCTGTGGTCAAAATGTCATAAGATATATATAAAAATATACTAACAAAACATATATCAACCAATATGTGCAAACATTACGACATATTCCCAAGATATGGTACTGTCATATTTTTGAACTGAAGAGACATAGATAAGAATTATATTTATTATAATAATAGCAATCCTTTCTTGAGCACTTATCTTACATAATTCTTACATTTAAATGAGATAGGTATTATTGTTTTTCACATTTTTTATCTGAGTAAATTGAGATTTTCTGAGTTAATAACTTAGCCAAGGTTATTTAGCTAATAAATAATAGAACCCCAATCCTAGGTTTTACCTAAATTCAGAGCCTTTGTACTATCTAAAACTGGTATGCTTTATAAAAAATAGACTCCATGAGAAAGCTAAGAGATAGTATTAATTAGTGGCCTGGAAAAGAGTAACGGTGAAACAATGGATCAGTGAAGTGAAGTTTTTGTGACTTAAAAAATGACCATAGGGATGCCTGAGTGACTTGGTTGGTTAAGTGACTGACTCTTGACTTCAGCTCAGCCGTGATCTTGTGTTTGTGAATTTAAGCCCCGCATCAGACTCTGCTGATGGTGAGGAGCCTGATTGGGACTCTGTCTTCCTCTCTGTCTGCCCCTGTTCTGCTTGTTTTCTGTTTCTCAAAATAAAAATAAACTTAAAAAAATGATAGTAAATAGGCTTAAATAGTGGCTATCTCAGGTTGGAAGAAATTCACATCATAAGGCAGTATAATAAAGTGCTCAAAAGTTGCTCCCAATTTTTTATTTCACAATTTTCATTTCTTTAAACTTCCACCTATATATCTTGGGTTTGGTACTGTACCGCCTGAGGAACTACCCCATCTTTGTGACTTTTAATTGTCTATTTAACTCAATGAAACTAGGGTTTTCTTTATCTATAACAGAAATATTACTAATTTCCCTCTTCCCTGCACAGTCCCTGGCAAAGCATTATTGTCTGTTCATAGATTCAGACTGTGGCAGTGATAGGGAAATGGAGAGCTCTTTAATGGAATCACAGTGGTTAAGTGCACGTAGATTTTTCTCCCCTTACTTAACCACTCCTGTCCCCAACTCAGTACCTCAAGAGTGTTGCTGGAATGACCGCATTCAGAGCAGCTCCAGCTATAAACCACAGGCAGTATATTATTTAGATAAGAGCCCTATGAGCTCATAACCCTTGTTCAAAGATGTTGGGGCAAAAGTAAAAGCAATGGTAACTGTAAATGGTATTTGGAGAAGCATTTTTAT
The DNA here is from genome assembly GCF_006229205.1 of Suricata suricatta. Lineage (NCBI taxonomy): Eukaryota > Metazoa > Chordata > Mammalia > Carnivora > Herpestidae > Suricata > Suricata suricatta. Next base: position 71,221,497 of record NC_043707.1, read on the forward strand.
TTTACCTGGAATCCTGCAGTGAGACCCCTGCAGATTGAAGTTCCGCCGTCAGCTGCTCGAGGCAGTTTTGCCCTGATCTCTTCATAAGCATTCTCATCAGTTATTTTTATTAGATTATTTTGGATTGTGGCAACACTTTCAAATGTGACCAACCCAACCAAGGATCCCTTTTCTATAATTTGAATCAAGTATAGTTCTACTGCTTGATTCATTCGAAAGAGACGGTCTTCCTGTAAGAAAAAGATGTCTGAATAACTCCTGAGTCTCCTCAGGTCTTGACAGATTGGTGAAAGACAAGGTTTTCATGGGCCGGAGATCATGATAGTCATTGAGTACCGTATTTTAGAATTTAACTCCTTTATCTTATTAAAGAGAAATAATGTTGATGAAAAAATTTCAAAATCAGACATGTTTTACTTAGAAAGCCTTTACAATATATGCCTTTTTATTTAAGAGTTTTACATTAAGGAATTCCTGCTAAGGCAGTGATTTAAAATTGCATATAGAGATGTTCATTGCAACATAATTTTTAACAATAACAAGTTGAAAACTCTAAAATGTCCAATAACAGGAGGTTATTTGATTAAATTGTGGTATATGCATATGATACAACCTTTAAAAATTATGTCATTAAATCATTTTTTCCATAAGGGGTGTTCAAGGTATAGTAAGTAAAAAAAAATCATATATAAAATATAATAACATTTTTGAGGAGGAAAAGCAAATATGCAGAAAAATGACTGGAATGACATGTTCAATGGTGAAATTATGTATAAATTTGTTTAGTTACATTATTTCTAGTTTGTTAGGCCTAAAAATTAAAGAATAAACATAAATCATATTCCAATCATCTTAATAAAACAATTATTTTCATTTTAGTGTATCATCTTCTAGTACTTGTTCATATAGAATCACTGTGCTAAAATTTATTAGAATAATATATATTTTAGTTAGTTTAGTAGAACTAAACCTAAGATTAAATTATATTTCTAGTAGCTTAAATACTTAACTTAAGAGAGCTAACAAATAAATGTCTTACTGAATTCATGCTTCCAGATTTATCAAGTACCAAACAGACTACTCGCTGTTTAGTCTTCAGTAATGAAAATGTAGGATGAGGTGGTGGATCTGTTCCTGTCATGGGAGGTGCCTTCTGAAAATCATCAGATTTCACAATTACATCCCACGTGCTTCTGTGATCGCACATTTTGTTTTGTAGGTTTGGAGCTTCCGTATTGTGTGTTTCTGCTGTACAAAATTCAGTTACCTGAAAACAGTCGATTAGAAGACACTATTACATGAATTGGCAAGCACTCCAATTCCAAACATGCAGCCAGCTGCCATATACATCCTCCACAGATTTTATCTCCTGACAATTAAAAATTATTTCATTATCTAACAATCTGACATCCATTTTATGTACCTCAGTAGAGAGGAAGCAAGGTGGAATGATCCCTGGAAAGTTTTTTAGTGGTTCTTTTAGGTATAGGGAGATCACAGCACGGGGTGGGGGGTGGCGGCTGGTGCCCCTGCATAAGCTACCTTGGTATTTTCCCTTCTGAAACCCTGGATGACTCAAGGTTGAATTAAGTTTAATGGAAAAGGAACTGGATTTGCAGTGATTTCTAGCTGCCCTCTAAAAGTGAGATAAAGAAAGTGACCTTTTTAATTGCCTAAGTGTTTTCTATATCTTTATAGTTTATCAAAAACCTTGAGAACAGATATTTTAACAAACTGGATTGTTATTGGCTCCAGTGAACTCTGACATAAAATAATACTCCCGAGAAAGTAATGAAAATGTAGGGAGAAAACAAGGAAATGTGATTGCTCTCTTGTAGTTGCAAGTGGTGAGTTGTATCCAGTAATTTTGCCAAATGATGTTTCCTTGCAGTAGAATCTGTGAAAATCCTCCAAGTTTTGAAAACTTCATAACTTGGAAAAATCCTCCCATAAACTAGTGCAGCATTCAGGAAGGAATTCATCTTGCAGTAAGCCTCTGCTTATTAGAAATATTTTATAAGTTTAAAAATGCCCTCTCAATGCAGTCTCTAGATGTAAGGTCAAGTTTAGAACTAAATTATTAAATTTGAATACCTTTTATTTAAGTTTTAAGATTTTGTTTCCTTCTCATATAGACAACTTAGGTTTACTATATAATGATTTACATTTCCCAGAAAGGGTTTATTGGATGGGAGAAAAATACAGTGTCAGTCAAAGTGGTGATTGATAATCAAGTTTTGCTGAAATGAAATGCCTATCAAATCTGGGCCCTCTTTCCCCTGCCACTGCCTTTATTTGCAGACTTCACATCTCTTATCTGCCTATGGCCATGGCCTTCCGACTGGTCTCCCTTCCTCCTCCATCATCTCACTCCATTTTCCCCTTTACTATTAGTAAATCATACGATTAGTATAATCATCTTCCTGAAAGGATTAGGCTGATCAGATCACCAGTCTGAAACTAGTAGGATAAAATCCAAACTCCTTAGCTTTGTAGGTCCCATTTCCTTCTTTCAATCTGGCCTCCTGGTCCTTGCTCACCATCCTCTGCTTATATCGCACTGAATTTTTTTCCTGTTCTCAGAGTATGCTAGAACTTTTCACAAGCGTCTCTGCTAACCCAAGTGGGAAAAGGGAAAGGTAATGTGCAAATTAGAAAAAGACCTGTTTTCAAGTTTTTGTTTTTGTTTTGTTTTGATGCCTATTTACCTGAAAATTATTCTAGTAAATATTAAACATTTTAGTGACCATGATGCAGATAATTTGGTCAGTGCCCAACTGTACAATCATGCATGGGATCCTTACATTTTTTCCCCCACTCTTTGCTTTTATAAACTTTTTATTTTTCCAAAAGTAGCTCTTCCTGTTCCTGCTGTGGCAACTTCATACTCATTTTTCCTCAAGTACAAATGTTTTTCATCCCTTTAGAAACAATTTTCTGACCTCCATTTGATGTTGCTGTACTCTCACAGCACTTGGCTTATAACTCTCTCTCTCTCTTCTTATATCTCTACCTTTGTCACTAAATTGAGTCCCTCGGGAACAGTTATCTTTAATTATTTCTCTATTTCCAGCTCCTAACACAGCGCTGGGCATGATGTGGGATTAATGAAGTTTAAGGGAAGGAAATCATGGAATTGAACATTCAGTATTTCAGATCATATCTCTTTTGGATCTGAGTTTATGCCTTGAGTACAGGTGCTATGCAATTCATTTAATCTGCTATGATAATTAGAATCAGTATTATTCTGGACAAGATGTTCAGCATTTATCTCTGAGACATGGATTATATAATTAGATGCGTTCCATATTTCAGCTACGTGATATTTTTCATTATTATTTGTATCTCAGGTAGGCAGCATGAGTTATCTTTTTGATAGATGCTTTTGGGATTTTAGCTTCGTACAGACAGTAAATATTCCAATTATCATCTTGTGTCACCTGACCGGATATCTATTTGGATGCTGAATTCTTTGGCTAGCCTTTGCAGATCCAGATTCAGCAGGTTAAAATGAACTTTCTTGACTTGTGTTCGAACTGTTTCCAGGAGGGAGCTTTATTAGACTGGAAAACAACTTCTTTTTTTTTTAATGTTTTTTTTTAATGTCTTTATTTTATTTTGAGAGAAAGAGCAGAGAGTGAGCAGGGGAGGGGCAGAGAGAAGGGGAGGCACAGAATCTAAGCAGGCTGCAGGCTTTGAGCGGTCAGCACAGAACCCAACACGGGGCTCGAACCCACGGTCTATGAGATCATGACCTGAGCCGAAGTCGGATGCTTAACCGACTGATCCACCCAGGTGCCCCTAGAAAACAGCTTCTAATTGAATATCTAATTGGGTTCATTTAAGAGTTTTAGAAGAAAATATCAAGTCTATCTTTGTACTCAAGTTCTTCATCATTAATGCCATAGTCCCTAAAACAATTTTAAATTTTATTGGAAATACTAGGCTTTTCCAACCTCTACCCATGGAAGTATTTGTTGCTAGTGATTTGGTATATGGAAATTTGCTTCTTTTAAATAAGTTAGTCTTACTTACTAGAGCTGGTATGATTTATTTTGATTTGTTTTTGATAACTTTAATATTTAAACATTTTTTTACATGTTTAGAAACCTTCATTAGGTAACTATAATCTGTATATGTTTACATTAATTAAGATTGGACATATCTAGGGAAGGAGACAATTGACTATTATCCAAATATTTTATAAGTTAAAAACAATAAAACTTTTAAAATTTATTTGTACTCACCTTGTGCTGAGCACCATGATCATGCTTTATTTATACTATCTCTTGTAAAACTAACAACGACACTGTGAAGTGTTATAATTCCCATTTATGAGAAGAGAGAACTAGGTATCAGATTTAGCAGTTTGCTCATAATGACATAGTATGGAGAAGACATTTGTTATCAAGTCTTTCTAACTCCAACACACCTGTTCTTATCTATCATGTTTTGTACATTGAAACCAGATATTTCAGGTCAAACATTAGTCTTAAAACTTGAATTATTGTGTTAATACTTTTTAATTGGTCAGACTGGTGATTGTGAAATTTTCCCTTAATTTTTTATGTAGAAACCGAGCCATGTAAATTCCCACAATATCACTTTGCAATAGCCTGATGTCCTTTAGTGTGAAAGTAATAGAAAATTTAGAATGTCAGTACTTTTCCAAAGCTATAGAATGAATTCTTTTAGAAAAGTAGTATGACCAACACGTAGAAGAGAGAATTAAGAGTAAGCTTGTAGTTCTAGAACTACACAAATCCATGGAAGTCAAATGAGGGAGGGGGTGTTGTAAGCAATTATGTGACATCAATGAAAAGGGTACAGTTCTACTTGTGAAGAAGTGAAAGAGGTTAACAAAAAAAGGTGGAATGATTTCTAGACACACCCTGACACAGGCTGGAGAAAAAATATTCATTATGTCTGTGCGATCTCCCTCATTTCTGTTGGTATACATAATTTCCTAGTTCAAAATCCAGCTTCCACAATTAATCCTTTCCAAAGTGTTCCTTTTGGAGACTAGAAAAAGAAGGTACTTACAGAGTTGAGACTTTGCATAAACATTATGGAGTCCTTTGCAGTCTGGGATTCGTTTGGGATGAATGTGCAGTTTGCTTCATACAGCCCCGTCAGTGAGTCACGCCTGCACGGCCTTGTTACACAGCTGCCTCCCTGACATCCCTTGAAAACCACATTAGTGCCAGTAATATGAGTTGAACATCTATGATGAAAGAATTAAGTTATATATATATGAAGACCAGAAGTCATGAAAAAAGACTAAAATCCTGAAGTCTTTCCTTAATGATAATTGCTATAGATCATGGACAAACATTTCATTTTGACAAAAGTAGGCTCAGTGTTCTACCCCTATTTAAAATTCGTAACAAGAACAATGGTGCCAATTCATATTTATTAACATTCATTGCTCACTAATCTGATCAATAAGTCTATTATCCATGTGACCTCAAGCTAAAGATAATTCCTAAGCTATAGAGATGTTGTAAAGAGTAAATGAGTTAAGAGATATAGAGGAGTTGCTTCATAGTGGGAATGAGAGAGTCAACATTTTGCTGAAAACCCTCTTAAATTTCTATGTATGAAACACACATACACAAATATTGCTATAGAGATATATAAATATATACATATCTGCATGTATACCATATATACACAACCATATGTAGTTTTGTGTTTATAGCATCTTGCAATTTGCATTTTGAAAACCACTGAGCTAGTTTGAAGGAAGAAATAAAAATAAATCCTACATGGAAATGCTTGCACATTCAAACAAACCATTTAGTCTTCATGGTAAGTAAGAGAATTGTGAAGTCCTTGGAGGTGGGGTATGGGTCAAATATTCTACGGAGTGCCTGTTTATCTGTAATATTTACTTTTATTCTGCATTAATATTGTCGTGATACTCATCCACTTAAATATATTTTTTGGTATTGCAAGGATTAAAGGAGATAGTGAGTCATATATTCCAAGATGGTTAGCTCTAGAGTAAGCCTGAAAATTAAATTTACACTGCCTCAACATGCCTGGCACACAGTAGGAGTTCCTATCTTTTTTTATGACTGATAAGGAAACATTCATTTTTCATTTACTTACCAAAAATTTGCCTGGTACATTCTTTGTTTACCTTCTACTTTCCTTTGTGCCAGCCCCAAGGCTAGGGAATTAAAAAAAAAGAAGTCCTCAAGGATATTAAAGTTTAGTGTGGAAAATGAAATTACCCAGACCACTGCCACTCAGTGTGAGAGACCCATGTGTACTGCTTGAGGACACTTTCACATATAACCCCCAACGCAGGGAGAGGAAAAAGACACTTGGGAAAAAAAACTAAGTCTGACAGAATGAACAAGCATTGTTTAGGTCAGGGAGGAGGTGTGGGGAGGAGTTGCATGGCGCAAGAACCTGTCTGTGTCAGAATCCAGTCAGCTGAATAGGGATAAAGCCAACAACATGAAGGATATGGGGAGAGGCTATTTCTCTCACACCTCTTTAATATGGTTTTTATCCCAAAGATGTATTTTCTTTTTTTTTAAATTTTTTAACATTTATTTATTTTTGAAAGACAGAGAGAGACAGATCATTAGCAGGGGAGGGGCCGAGAGAGAGGGACACACAGAATCAGAAGCAGGCTCCAGGCTCTGAGCTGTCAGCACAGAGCCTGATGTGGGGCTCCAACCCACGAACTGTGAGATCATGACCTGAGCCGAAGCTGATGCTCAACCGACTGAGCCACCCAGGCACCCCCAAAGATGTATTTTCAATGATACTGATTTCTATTGTTCTTTTATACTCTTTAAATACTCCATGTTTAAATATCTCATCTATTTATTAATAGGAGCTGTCTAAATCTACCCAGGATTATATTTATATTTAAAGAATATAATAATAATAATAATAATAATAATAATAATAATATATTTATGTTTCAAAAGGCATTACTCACTTATTCATATGAAAAATACTTTTTTAATTTTAAGATTAAATGAAAAATAAAATATATATAACATGAAGCTCTAGTAGGTTATTTGATTACAATGAAACAGATTCACCTTACAGATTTATGAATCAAATGGAATAAAAGATTGGGAAAAATAAGAGATCGGGTGGAAACTTGAACTCCCGTTCTCGGATATCTCAAGGTTTAGGCTACAACTTTTTCCTTTCTCCTCTGGCAAGAACACGTTTTAGGATAATCCCCATGAATACTGAAATGAGCCCCAATTCCTGATTGATCTTGATTCCAATGTAGAATCCCCAGAAATAGTTGGACATAAACATAGGGGGGATGTTGGATATTGCAGTTAACTATATGAGCATTCAATCCCTGAGATAGCCTTTGTTTGCCAAGTATAGAGAATTTAGAAGTCATAAGTGAAAAGTTTTGAAAACAAATTTATTCAATACAATGATACCTTGTTGCTTCAATAGTGTTCCTTCTGGAAATATAGAATGGCCGGTCCACATTATACTCATCAAATATTCCCCATCGAAGATGGGCCCACTCATGGACAAACACTCTGCCTGTGAGAGAATATGGCCACTTATAAATTTATATTTATAATATTTTAATACAGTGTCCATGTAATTTATGTTTCCCTACCCCATATCCTTAGCATCATTGAGTCAAAGAACTTTGGAAATTGATACCTTTCATTAGATCAAAAATGTTGAAATGGGTTAGTATCAATGAATGACTAAATTTGTTATTAAACAGACACATACACAAAGAAGTATAATTATGTTGAACATAGCTACTATATTTCCAGACAAAGGTATTAGTCAAGTACTTATTTTTCTTTAATTTTTTAAAAATACCATTCATCATATTTGTTTCCAATGGAAATACAAGTAGAAGAATAAAATAGATATCCCTACCTCGGGATCCATAGATAGGCAAATTATTAGTCAACAGGAAGTTTGGAGTAAAATGTATGTATTGTCCTTTTTCCCCACATTGTCCATATTGAAGTGTATAGGGATCATCTCCATATTTTAGGTAAGGATTAGCAACTATGACATCTGCCTAAAAAGCAGGATAAATCAAAACATCACAAGAGTGATAGAAAGAAAGATTTCTCTCTCAATTAAGACAAGTAATATTTCTAATTTAATTACTAAGTAGTGATTAGGAATTACTAAAAAATTTATGAGTATTAATTTTTAGGAAGCACAGGAAGAAAAAAGCCGTGTAAGAGCTAGATAAAATACTCTACCTGGTCATATGATTCTTGTTTTGGCATTACGTACTCAGGTTTTGACTTCCAGGTCATTGGAATTAGAATGCTTACATTCCTGAAATAAAGTCTTCGTTTGGTGGCATGAAATAGGTAAGTAGAAGCTTCACTTACCATTTCCTGATGAAATTAAAAATATATTGTGGTAACAATTTCACAGTGAAATAAGCATGAAAGTGTATATACAAACAAGAAGAAGCACATCTAAGCTCCCTTTCTCCAAATATTTTGGCAAAAACTAATTGAAAAATATGTTGAATTTAACTCTATCTTTTTAATCTGTAAGCTCCTCATTTTCATATGCTCAAACATCAATGCTACTTTCTACCTATCCAGACCTACATTGACTGTTATGGATTGGAGAGGGTAGTCAGAGTTTTAAGAGAGATGAAAGACAGAGGCTGTTGGCAAATTGCTTATTTAATCAAAGTGAGGTGCTTAGAATTGGGTTGAAAGTTTAAAGCTTAGTAAATTTTATACTTGTTAATTGAAAAAAAACCACTTTGCTAGATTTATTTTGTGTTACTTTTATGCAATAAGGGTAATAATTTACCTCATAGGGATATTGAGAAGATCAACGGGATAGTATATATTAAAAGGCTGTATATAGTACATATATATATACACATATTAGACTGCTCTCTATATATTATGCTAACCCTAATAAAATTTAAGAAGTAAATCAACTTCAAAAATGTGCAATATTTTCTTCAAAAACAAATACATCAGTTTTTTAAATTTTTTGGAGTTGAACAAGTATGAAAACTGAAAAAATGTATAATGAGATCTAGTGCTTCAGTGCAGGTTAGCTATTTAAACAAAAAAGTTAACTTTATAAAGGCAAAATTTGGAAAGAATTCGCCTCCGGCTCTAAAATTTTTCATTTAGTTTAATGAGTTGAAAAAATATTGTAATTTGGCCTTTTCATAATTTATTAGGGGAATGACTAATACTATTAACATATGATAAATCATACTTTAAGCAGATATGAATCTTGGAAGTTTAGATACATACTACATAAATGATGACTATTGTCAAAGCAATTTTGGAAAGTTACAACTCTGTGAGCCTGTTTATATGTCTTGGAAACATAGATGGAAAATACTTACTGAAATAAAAGTAAGTGGATAATAAAGTTTTCTCTCTTACCTTTATGTTTTGAATGAGTTTTTCATCTTCTGGTACACTAGGGTTAATAGCAATGACAATGCCATCATATCCATTGTTATTTACATTTATCATTGAGCTTTTCATTCCAGGCAAGAGATGTAAAGCTAGGAATAGAATAACATACAGACTGAGCACCATTTTTGCACATTACAATAAACCTCATGGAAATGCAAGGAGAGTATTTATGTGTCTCCTTAATTCAGGAATTTGAATCTAGCCCAAAATATTTGCATAAATATAACATGATGAGTTACTAAAATATATTGATGAACTTCCTTATCTTACTTCCTTATCCTGAAGATTTAAGTTGTTGAGTAGCAATGGGGATTATGCTGAACACATTTATCATATTTTCTAAGACAGTTAAAGTCTTAAGTATTCATTGACTTGTGTAATTCTTTAGATTGTTTAGTTGTCATTCTCATTATGGTGGTTAGTCATCATCATCATCCTCATCATCAAAAGATTGTTAAGTCCTGGGATCTTTTTACAGAAAAGCATTCTATGGAAGGATGAGGAAGTGAAATAAAAAGCACCAGGAAAGAGCAGATGAAAAATGTCTATTTAAAAAAGAAAATAAAACAAAAAACAAAGGAAGGAACTGGAGTGCGAGTGGCAATGAATTAGGGTCTGCATTCTTCCTTTAGATGGGCGTGATACAGTCATCGTGGTCAGGGACAACTATGGGTCAAGAGAAAATGGATTTTTTGATTACCTTCTGTGATGACTACTTGTGTATCTGAGTTTTCAGGTAGCACTGAATGCTTTAAGTCTTATATAACTTGACAATTTGATGTGCTTTAATTAAGATTTCTCTTTTGGACTGAACGCAAATCTGCCAATGTCCCTTAGTTTAAAATATTTGTACATATAGCATTGTCAGCTGGCTTTGGAGTCAGATGAATCTAAGGTGAATACAAAGCTTCTTGTAAATTTGTGCCAGTTATATTCTGTGTTTTCATTGACTTCTTTTGTAAAACTTTATATATAGTCTTCCAGTGTTTAACTGGGAATAAAGAGTGTCTGAGCCTACCCCAAAAAGATTAGAGTAAGGAATGTCAGAAATGAAACTATAAGCTTCAACAATCTCTGCCTATTGACAATGTCCTTTCCTTGCCAGTCATGCTTAGATGTGGTCTCACCCATAAATCTTCTCAAATTGTCCACATTAGAAGTAATGTTTCTTTCAGGGAACTTGGGTGCCTCAGTCGGTTAAGTGCCTAAATCTTGATTTTGGCTCAGGTCATGATCTCATGGTTCGTGAGATTGAGCCCCTGTGCTGACAGCACAGAGCCTGGTTGGGATTGTCTCTTGCCCTCTCTCTCTGCTCTGTCCTTCTCATGTGTGTACCCTCTCTCTCTCAAAATAAATACATAAACATAAAATATAAGTAATCTTTCTTTTATACTCATTTAAGTCACTTACTACATACTACTTGTATTGCAATATTACTTGTATTGCATTTGGTATTATTAAGATACATAGTATACCTGTGTATGCATGAAAAATCTTTGGAGAAAAGAGCTTCTTTTTCTCCCTCCCTCCCTCCCTCCCTCTTTCTTTCTTTCTTTCTTTCTTTCTTTCTTTCTTTCTTTCTTTCCTTTCTTTCTTTCTTTCTTTCTTTCCTCCTTCTCCTTCCTCTTCCTCCTTCTTTTTCCTTCTTCTTCCTCTTCTGCTCCTCCTTTAGTTTAACCTCTCTCAATCTAGATTCTCTATATTATAAAATGCAGACAGTAATACCCATCTGCAAAGAATGTTGTGGAGGTTAAACAAAATAACATGTATGAAAGTACTTATGTGTACAAGAGCCTGGTACATAATGGCCCTCAATTAATATTTATACCTTGATTTTCATTATACCTTTTTCTTTTCAATTTTTTACTTAAATTCTAGTTAGTTAACATATAGTACAATAATGGTTTTAGGAGTAGAATTCAGTGATTCATCATTTTCATACAATACCCAGTGCTCATTAGCCCTCACTAATATCCATTTCCCATCTAGCCCATTCCCCACTACTCACCTCCCTCCATCAACCTGCAGTTTGTTCTCTATCTTTAAGAGTCTCTTATAGTTTGTTTCCCACTCTCTCTCCCCTACTCATATGTTCATCTGTTTGTTTCTTAAAGTCCACATATAAGTGAAGTCATACAGTATTTGTCTTCCTCTGACTGACTTATCTTGCTTAGCATAATATATTCTAGCTCCATCCATGTTGTTGCGAATGACAAGATTTCATTCTTTTTGATGGCTGAGTAATATTCCATTTTGTGTGTGTGTGTGTGTGTGTGTGTGTGTGTGTGTGTGTGTGTGTGTGTATACACCACATCTCTCCTTTATCCATTCGTCAGTTGATGGACATTTGAGCTCTCTCCATTGTTTGACTATTGTTGATAATGCAGCTATCCCATTGGGGAGCACATGTACCTCTTCAAATCTGTAGTTTTGTATTTTTAGCTAAATACATAATAGTGCAATTGCTGGATCATAGGGTAGCTCTATTTTTAACTTTTTGAGGACCTTCTTTACTGTTCTCTAAAGTGCCTGCAATGGTTTGCATTCCTACCAACAGTGAAAGATGGTATCCTGTTCTCCGTATCCTCACCAACACTTGTTGTTTCTTGTGTTGTTAATGTTAGCCATTCTGACAGGTGTGAGGTGGTATCTCATCATGGTTTTGATTTATATTTCCCTGAAGATGAGTGATGTTGAGCATCATTTCATGTTTCTGTTAGCCATATGAATCTCTCTGTGAAAAAGTGTCTATTCATATCTTCTGCCCATTTCTTCACTGGATTATTCATTTTTTTTTTGATGTTGAACTTGATAAGTTCTTTATAGATTTTGATAGTAACCCTTTATCTGATATGTCATTTGCAAATATCTTCTATCATTCTTTAGCCTGTGTTTTAGTTTTGTTGATAGTTTCCTTTGCAGTGTAGAAGGTTATTTTCATGAAGTCCCATATGTTCATTTTTGCTTTTGTTTCCCTTGCCTTTGGTGACATATCTAGTAAGAAGTTGCTCTGGTTGAGGTGAAAGAGGGTGCTGCCTGTGTTCTGTAGGATTTTATGGTTTCATGTCTCACATTTAAGTATTTCATCATTTTGAATTTATTTTTGTGTATGGTGTAAGAAAGTGGCCCAGTTTCATTCTTTCGCATGCCATCATCCAGCTTTCCCAGTGCCATTTATTCAAGAGAATGTCTTTTTTTTTATTGGATATTTTTTCCTGATTTGTCAATTATTAGTTGAATTTCTGGGCTGATTAGTACCTTTCTTGGCTTTCTATTCTGTTCCATGATCTGTGTCTCTGTTTTTGTTCCAGTACCATACTGTCTTGATGACTACAGCTTTGTAATATAGCTTGAAGTCTGGAGTCTTGATGCTTCCAGATTTGCTTTGCTTTTTCAGGATTGCTTTGGCTATTCAGGGTCTTTTGTGGTTTCATACAAATTTTAGAATTATTTGTTCTATCTCTGTGAAAAACGCTGGTGGTATTTTCATGGGGATTGCATTAAATGTGTGGATTGCTTTGGGTAGTATAGACATCTTACCATTTTTTTAAATGTTTATTTTTGAGAGAGAGAATTGGGATGGGGGGAGGATCCAAAGTGGGCTTCAGCTGTCTGTGCTTATAGCAGAGAACCTGATGCAGGGCTCAAATTCACAAACTGTGAAATAATGACCCAAGCTGAAGTCAGATGCTTAACTGACTAAGCCACCCAGGTTCCCCAACATTTTAACAATTTCTGTTCTTCTAATCCATGCGCATAGAATGCTTTTCCACTTCTTTGTGTCCTTTTCAGGTTTTTTCTTAAGTGTTATCTAGTTAACAGATCTTTTATCCCTTTGGTTGAGTTTATTCATAGGTATCGAATTGTTTTTGGTGAAATTGCAAATGGGATTGATTTCTTGATTTCTTTATTTGCTGCTTTTTAATTGGTGTATAGAAATGCAATTGATTTCTTTTTTTTTAAAGTAGTTTATTGTCAAATTAGTTTCCATACAACACCTGGTGTTCTTCCCCACAAGTGCCCTCCTCCATCACCACCACCTCTTTTCCCCCTTCCCCTTTCAACCCTCAGTCCGTTTTCAGTATTCAATAGTCTCTCAAGTTTTGCATGCCTTTCTCTCCCCAACTCTCTTTCCCTCCCCCTGGTCCTCCATTAGGTTTCTCCTGTTTTCCTGTTAGACCTATGAGTGCAAACATATGGTATCTGTCCTTCTCTGCCTGACTTATTTCGCTTAACATGACACTCTCGAGGTCCATCCACTTTCCTACAAATGGCCAGATTTCATTCTTTCTCATTGCCATGTAATACTCCATTGT